>NW_017534852.1:220085-304076 GCF_001853355.1 Bactrocera latifrons
CGAAAAACGAAAAAAATATCTCTATCTTGAATTTGTTATGTCCGTTTGTATGACAGTTACATGCTAAAGTGGTCCGATCTGAACAATGCCTAATGGTTCGATACTGTTTGCAACAGCTTCTTGGGGGAAAAGAGCGAAGGCAAAATCTATATCTTAAGAACTGAGGGACTTGTTCTAATTAATTCTGTTGTTCTGAATTGAATACTCGTAAATATGTATGTAAATGTTTATTTTTCCCATTGAAAAAAAAAAAAAAAATCGCAACAAAACAGTAAATTTTTTTTACTTTCTGCTGTTAAGTCAAATATATACATATGATGTATTTATTCTTTTTGGTTTAACTCGTTTTCTTTGTGCGTCATACTCATTACAGTACTTTAATACCATATCTCCATTCACCCATGCAAATTGCTTGTGTGTGGTCATTGCTACTGTTAATCGGCTGCACTGCATTTGCACTTTATTGTTCTTATTTTTGCTGCGATTTCATTGCCAGTACCAGCCAGTTGCACATCTTATCTCTGCGGGTATGCTTGGTATACTCGTATGATGCGTTCCGCCCTTCTGTTGTATTTTCGCCATGAAGGGAAATGTTTAGTTATAAAATTTGTTTCTCTTATATATTTTTGAAATCACTTAACTGCCATGAAAAACTGAATGAAAGATAATATTATATAATTCTAAAAAAATGATTCTAAGCAATTATGTTTTTTTCTTTTATATTTTTGCTTTTATCACTTATCCTGATGTTGCGTTACAAATTTGATATACATAAGTTTTTTTTTTCATCATTTGTCTTGGTTTTCATACAAATGAAGAGCGGCATCTATTCCATGTACTATCTATCTACATACATCTGCATATGTGCAGCTCTCTACATTATTATAAGATTTGACGACTCAATTTACTTTAATATACAGGAACAAYTATAGCTCTGCGCTAGACAAGTCACACTTGAAAACATACAAACCTACTCAAATAATCTGCATTTATCGCGGTTTCGTTTTACATTCTATGAATCATAATCATTACTTCTTTTTATTTATTTGCTTTTTTTCGTGACTAGTTTTTATTTTCGCTGATCCAACAAGTAGTCGTTGACGACGACGATTCGATTCGCTTGATTTCCGTGGAAGAAAACCAAGTGCGAATGCTTTGCACAAAGAAATTGATAATAATATTGACTGACAACTATTAAATAAACAAGCTGCATAAGGGAAATCAAGACTTAGACATACAATTACTCTCATTTACCCTCTGTCGCAAAGCTACGTTATTTTTAGAGCCTAACAAGTGTGCATGTGTTGAAATTTGCAGTCTTAGCACCATTAATATACTATCAGTTTTTTTGATTTCACTTCATATTAAATAAAATGTAATTTTGTAGCAAGTTTTAAACTAAAAGTTCGCTAAACTTTGGAAGTCTGTCCTAGAAAAGTTGTTATCACATGTTTTATTTATACGCAATTATGTGGGATTTAAAATCTGATTTGCTAGTATCTACATACGTATATTTGTAGAAATGAAAAGCATTGATAGTAAATAAACAATAGTCGAAGAGATTTCCACGATTTCAACATAAGTTGAAAACATAAAGTGCTTAAATGGAACGTATTGCCTTCACTACTATAACCTATAAACAATACACATATATTCTCACAAAAGCATTTAAAATAAAAATTCTTTAATATTTTTGTGAACGAGAAAAAATGGAAAGTTTACAGACAAGCAGATTACTTCGTATTTAGTTAAGCTTGTTTTACAAATAGTTTTTGTGTTTCGAACTATTTATTTATCATATTACGTGTATGTGCATATTGAACTAATAATTTGCAAGTTTTTAGGTTTTATTTGCTATCATTTCTTCTATAACAAAATATGTAAATAAACAACAGGTGACACAGGGTGACTTATAAAAATATAAATTTCCTCACATAATTCCTACTTTTTTTGAATTCATATGGGTACCACTGTTTCAGCTGAGAAATTTAAATTCATTTTTAATTTAAAAATGATTTAGTTTAAAGCTCTAATTACCGTACTATTAAAATAATATAAAAATAGAATTATTTTTTAATGAGAAAGTGTATAATATGAGAATAACTAAAAATATTTTAGTAAAATATTAACTATTTTATTTTATAAATTTATTTCAAATATGATTTTAATATGTTTTTCGAAGTGTTTCATATATTGATTATAATTATATAATATATGTTTTCTTATGATTATAGCCGCCCAATTCGATGTGAGTCTGGACAATGCAAAATTACCTGCTGATGGAGCAGCATCAGTAGCACCAGTTGTTGCAAAGGATGAAGGTGTAGAAAAACCGAAATCTACCACGCCAACCACGACGTCCAGCACAAGTTCGACAACCACTACAACTTCAACAACTACTACACCAGCACCTACAACAGCAGCGCCGACCACCACTACAGTGGCACCAACTACACCGGCTGCACCCAACACCACTACTGTAGCGCCAATAACAACAACACCTGCGCCAGCGCCATTCCCAGCACCAGAGATTGGCATGTGGAACTCCAGCTGTATTATTATGCACTTTGCTGCACAGTTGAATGTTACCTATGAGACCAAAGGTGGGACAATTTTTTATTAATATTACAGAAATATTATTATTTGATAAAGAAATATTTATGTGAATTCGATTTAYAATACGGCACCCTATTGTAGTGAAAAATATCTCATTGTTGCCACATCAAGAACTTCGTGCCCAGGATAAATTGTCCTCGTATCCCATTTTCCCTTCCCTTTTTATATTTACTTAAATATTTGTAATAGGATTTTCAAATTCTTTATTACAGACAACAAAACTGCTTCCCGCTTATACAATATCCCCAAGGATGCCAAGGTCGAAGACTCCAATTGCGCCAACATTTCACAAACGATTCATATTACTTGGGGACCTGTTGAAGCCGTACACTCTATGGTACTACAATTCGATATGGTTAACAAGACTAGCGAGTTGAAACAGATCTACATTACTTTACCACTCACCAGTGATCACTTCCCTGATGCTAAGGGTAAATAAATATTTGTAGTTATAAATAACTGTTGCTAACGAACATATTTTGTAGATAACGAGACTATCCAACTGATCCATACTGGTGATGAGTTCGTTACCCCGGTACAAATGTCTTACCATTGCACACGTGCACAAAAATTCAACATGACTGAGGTAATGCAAGATAGCAAAGTGATTGGCACCATTACGCTGAGCAATGTACAAACCGAGGCATTCATCACGGATCATCGTAACACCTTCTCTACAGCCATGGATTGTGATGGGCCGAAAACAATGGATATTGTACCCATTGCTGTCGGCATTGCCATGGCCGCACTCATACTAATCGTATTGATTTCGTACTTGTGTGCGCGCCGTCGTTCCACATCGCGTGGCTACATGAGCTTCTAAGCGATTAGCATGTTGCTTGTTTGGCGTTAGTGACAGTAATTATATATGTAGGCATAGGCGGTCGTAGATTTTGTGGGGGCATGCTGGGTGGTYATTTTTTGTATAGGGTTATACTGCGAAAAAAATTTCTTTTAATTCGAGCAGGAAAAAATTATAGCGTTTTTCATATTTTTTTATTTTTGTTTGAGAGAGAGAATGAGCAAAAAGATTGAATTGCCGAGTTTTGATTTACTTTGTCACGTAACATACAAAAAAGGAAAGAATATGCAAAATAACAACTAAAAACAGCAAAATAATAGAAAAAGAAACACAGCAGGCAATTAAGATATTCATTCAATAACAAAAAACAGTAAAAACGAGCGTAATACAAACAAGTAAATGCACTGCAATTAGCAATTTTAACCCAACAGACTTTTAATAAACACTAAGTACAGTTATAATTCTATAGCAAACAGGGTGCAGTTACAAAAAATATTAAAATATAATAGGCGGACCATTCTGTCCAGCAAATAAGTACTTTAGTTTTGCACGCCCAATACTGTAGTGCAGAAATTTTTTTTTTCAGATTTTATTTTTTTAAACGGTTATATGTTTTTCTTTTATTATTTTATAGCTCTTACTCAAAACGATTTAGTGCGCATATGCAAAATATATTAATTAGTAACATTATATACAAGTATGAAACGAATTCTTTTGTTTAGTAAGTTTGTCGTGAACTWGCGAGACGTGACTTCTAAAAACGCCTTCCTTTCTACATACAAAAATGTTTTGTTCTTTTATAAATAACCTTTTACAATTAAATATTTGAAAATAGCTATATATACAAACACTTTAAAAATCTTCACCAACAACAACATCAATATTTTAAAGCATGAAGAGAAAGAAAAACAATAACAAACAGAAAAAAAACAATAGTATCTATAAGCACGCTTCTATACTTTATGAAACGGTTCTTATTATTCTATATCTACATATGTATTTGTATTTTAATATTTTAAAGAATTGGCGAATCATTGTATGTACTTCAGTGCATAATTGAAGTATGTGTATATGCTATTATGATTTCATTACAAATTACAAATACAACTATTTAATATATGTAATTTTTTATTGCATATCGTTGTGTAATCACAAAAAATTTACCAAACATCTCAGTAATGTATATGAAATCTATGAAGAAAATTAGTTTAAAATTAGGTACTTGGCATATATATTTTCATTAAAAATTTTTATTGWAAAATTTAAACTTGGCCTTAAATAAAGTGAGGTAACCAAACGGTATGCATTTTTTTATTAGGAACTAATTCTGTCCAAAATAGACATTCAAGGTTTTCATAAAATTTCAAGCTTACTTCGGTCGACTTTAGGTGCTTTAGCATGTTGAAATAACATTAGGGCCAACGGATTTGGACGTTTTTGCCTTGTTGTTGACACACTAAACCTCCTCAACGGTGAAAGTAAGTGATGTCCGGTCTTTTGATATTTTGCAAAGCTGTCGAGTAATACATCGTTTGGCTTTGTTTASCTACGGGCAGTGTAAATTGCCGGATAAAATAGCTTGCGCACTTTTTCGKGTCCGAAGAGGCRTCAYCATTGAATTGGATCTCAACTCGGTCATCATGTCTCTTCGGATTAGCAAAATTTCAGATGCTTTATCCATTTTGTCCGCTTATGTTGGTTTACCATTTCCTAAATCTGCAAATTGAGATCCCTTATTCCCTGTTATTCCGGACAGGGATTGGCCTGGTGTAAGGTTTCGCTCTCGTTAGCTAAAACAGCTTCTTCGGCTGGAAAATTAGGGTGGATTTCCGCAATTCTTGCAGCCGGAATGAAGCGAGCGGCAGCTGCTGCGATCACCTTGCGGAATCGRCGTTCGCCAACGATTACGTCCGTAGGAATGGGTAACGCAGTGAAGGTGTTCTCAGTAAATTCTGTGAAGCCGACCCAGTTAGCTTTATTAAGGTTAACAAAGGTGCGGTTGTCCACGGAAATAAAGTCGTGAGGTTTCTCGATCGAGATAATTATGGGCTGATGGTCTGATGCGAGAGTTAATATAGGACTTCAGGTTATGCTATTTATCAGACCACCACTAGCAATGGTAATATCGAACGAGCTATTACAGGTGCCCATAATTCTGGTGGTGGAATGCCAAAGATCGTGGTGTGCGTTAAAGTCGCCTAGTACCAAACGGTTTTCACCACGAATTAGCGCACCTATATTCGGGTGATATCGTGTAGGGCAACTGAATATTTCGAGCTCGACATCGCCTCACCTCACTAGCTATACCCTGACATTCTAATATGATCCGTCTATAGACCGTAGAGGTCCTCTGTTCAATCGGGTGGAGTTCCGCCACAGTGCGTGAATTTGGTGCATATTGCACAGCCGTAGAAGTTAAGGTCGTAGTAGCGCGTTGGCAGCATGGGTCGTAATTCGTGGTCTACTCCTTATCTTAAGGCCTGAGCAGGTCTTAAGATGGCTACATCTATGGTATGTATTTCACCTAACCAAGGAGACATTTGGATGGTGGTGCAACAGAAAAAATYCTCCAGGCGCAGATCTTCGTGGTATTCAAATGCTTATAAGAAAAAATTGTCGTCCGTCAGTCAATTTGATGACCAGATCTATGATATATAGCTCAACGAAACCATAGTCACGGGTATAATACTTAATGGGATGCCTTATATGGTTAAGCTCCTGGTAGTTAGAGAAACCACTTCAGTCTAGAGCACTGGATGTAGAGATTCGAAGTAAAAACTCCTTCGGGTTTCTTTCACTTCGTTAGTGATAAGACGGCTTATAAGCCCACAAGAAAGGGCACTTTTCTCATATCATTGAACTATAGGGTACGAGCATCATTGTTCCTTGGTGGACCTCAATGTTTTCAGCAAAGTTTTTCTTTATGTWGTAAGAAAGTTGTAATATTTTTGGTTGGCCACTTCTTCTGTTTCCGTGCCGATTTCAGCATCTGGGGTCTTCCAAAGAATGTGGCCTATCGGACATCAGTTTTTGCCCTTTAATAGTTTCAGTACGAATGTCGTTTTCGCTGAACTCTTTTATTAACTAAAAAGCACTTGATTYCTTACAGTTTTTGGTTTTGGGTTAGAGTATTCTGTAGATGATTTGTAGGCGTTAATGAATATTTGACATTCCTGAAAGTTGGAGACCTTTCATGTTCTGACGCATACGGATAATATGAGTTTTGTGCCTCAGAGGCTGTCGAAGAAATGGATTTCATGATTGTCAATCCTTATTTGTCATTTGATAGAGTGTTTGGTCTTCATTATCTTCGTTTTTKCGATGTTTTTCTCAAGTACGACAGCGCTTATCATCTTGACTAGAGCGACGGAGGGGTATTTAGTCCAAAGAGTATAGCAAATTCGTTAGTTTAGAAGGCCAAAAGGTAGTTTAACACATCCACCATTTAACAAAAGTAAAGAGGAAAGCACTTACTTAAAGTCACGGGAACTCGGCAGTCGTGACAGGGCTGATTCTCTTCTTCGTAGGATGTGAACCATAAATGAACTCAGTGGTTGAAACTCAACACCCAGCATATTCGACTTTTGACTATAGACAKACTTACAAGTCTGGAATTGGCGTGGGTGTTATCTCTCTTAAAAGAAACTACTCTCCGAACCTTCGTGTCCCTGCCATGCAAAACTCCGAATACCTTCTAGATTCAAGTTGACTCTTTTTACCGATTGGAAGAAGGCATATACACTGCTTCAGATTAATTGTRGACTTTCTGAAGGAGCTCTCTATGAGCCAAATATATTCTCCCTAAATGTTTAAACTCTTATCTATATTTGATATTGGGTTAAAGTACACCKTAAGACTTTGCTGATATAGGGGCGCATAAAAATTCGCATGGAATTTTAATAAAGTCACCCATTGCGGCAGCACAACATTTCAATTGAGTGAAATTTCATAGCTTCAGCGTAACCATAACAATTCGATTTGATGCGGTGCAATAAAAATTGGAAAACTTCGGCCAAAAGGCGATGAAGCAAAGTAGGGAGGGCCACAAACAGCAAACCAGTCAAATAACCGCGACTAAAGGCGAGACTGCACGACCTGATTTCAATAGCCGACATACTAACTAACTGGAATGCTCGTTGGAAATTGTGACTGCAGGCAAATGCCCAGCATTCGCTTGGTTAGAGAGAAAATGAGAAGAAGCAAAAGGTGGCGGACGCAAATGCCACATAAACGGCATGATTGTTTCCGGGCTCACTTGGAGCGTGATGTTGTACGCCTGTGTGTATGCAATAAAAATTTGAAAGGCTATTGCCCTTTTATTTTTAATGGCTACAAAGGGCGATGTGAAGAGGCGCTGTTGGGTTATCGAAAGTGATTTGAAGGAACGCATTGAAGGCGATTAAATATTCATGAGCAATATGGTAATATGCGTACTTATGGCGTGCTCCTGCGACATCAGTGGCTCACCAGAAATTGCACGACAGATTTAATATTGTTTGTTTAACTTTTGTTTTAATAAGTCTGCTCGCCCTCAATTGGTTTCCTGAAAATCTACTTAAGTCTGTGCCATATTTTTTTGCACTTAACTTTGTGGAGAATATTTTGAGTGTTTTAAAAATAGTGGCATATATTAATAATAACTAAGTATGATGCTTGTGGTTTCACTAATAACTAATTTTTTACTTTAGAAAGAGTGTGAAAAAAATGTTCGCAGCAAAGCTATTTACAGAGTATTTTGCTTCCGAAGGCTGTGTCATCAATYACCACTGAACACAGACATATTCGGTATTAAAATTCAAACTACAACCCGTTCTACCGATTCTATGGAATTTCTTTAAAATCGTTCCTTCATACAAAACTACTTACAATATACTTATATATATTGGAGGATAGAGCCATGTATAGAAGTTCCCGAAGGTGAGGAAAGTTCTCTGTGTGACATTCCCTTGGGAATGTCCAGAAACGATTATTTTAYATATGGCTCAAGCAGCTCACGGTTTATGGTCGTAGACCAAGTACTCGAGGTAGCCAAAAACATCCGTTTGAAGCCACCCCTYTTGATGGCGACCATGGCAAACGTATTAAGGATTACGATTTAAGGGCATGCATCAGGAATGGCAAGAGTTAAGACCAACATCATTGGTTACCAAAATCATTTCGGTCAAAACCCACTAGATACTAAGGTCCACATATTCGGTACTTAGTGGCTTGAACAGTTTTGGTTAGATTTGGACAATTTTTGGTCTCAAGATGGTAAACTTTAAAGAAATTAATAGTGCAAAGTTTTATCCGTTTTATATCAATTGGTTCAAGGCTTGCGTACAGGAAAGTGAAAGAATTTAATGGAATGGAATTGTGTTACATAGAAATAGTAAAAGAAGAATGCCATGTACTAAATTTAATCGAAATTAGTTCGGGCGGGTTCCGAGATATGCAATTTAACCAAAARGTGGGTAGTTCCAACAAACATCGTCCAATTTCCATACCGGCTCTCATATTTAGGTACTGATTTATTACGTTTTTAGTTGTTTTTAATAGCACGGATATATGGGGAGGGGGTTATCTTTATCCACCTTCACTCTGTCCGTAGGAGAGAATATTTGTGCTGGAAGAATTTGGTTATTGAATCTTTATTCGTTTAAGAAATATATACATTAAACGTATTAGAGAGGGGCCACGTCCAATTTTTAAACAGTTTTTGTCCCTTGCGTTTTGTGGGCATGGTAGGGGATTGATTACACCTATCTACAAACTCGTAAAATTTTTTTACTAAAGACGTTACAGCTTGCACATACGGACTGGCAGACAGACAGTCATTTATTTTATTCAAAATAGTCTCCTTCTGCTTCAATACCGCTTTCTGCACGGTCCAAAAGCATCTCGTTGGCCGGTATGGCCGCCAGTATGTCGGTGCAAGCCTTTTGAATGACTTCTACGTCTTCATAACGCTTTCACACGGTCGCACGGTGCCATATCAGGTGAATACGGGGAGTGGTTAATGGTTAAAAGGCGATTTTTGGTCAAATAATCGGTCACAAGCCTCGAACGAGGAGAGCAATTTTTGGTCAGTCAATTTTTGTGGAACAAACCGTGCACACAAGTTTTGTAGGCCCAAATGTAAACCGATGTTTTGGAGATGTTCAATTCCATTTCCATGAATTTCAATGACGATTTTGGCTGATTTTTGATGAATTCACGCACAATTTCGATGGAATTTCCGGTGATCACGGATTTTGATTGGCCCACATGTTAATCGACATTTATGTCCTCACGACCACTTTGAAAATGTTGAAACCACTCGCGCACTCTTCTACGGGATAGGCAATCATCGCCATAAACTTGTTTCATCAATTGAAACGTTTCGGTAAAAGATTTAGTTCTTTGGTTCTTTGCTCGCAGCTCATTATCGCACCGACGACACGCAGATATACTGACACTTCAAACGCAATAACTTCACTTCCAATCAATGAAATGTCATGAAAYTCTACCGCACCAGATGGTGCCACCAGGGGACGCTAGATTCAAAAATTACTGTTTACTTTGGAACAAACCTTGTTGATGATTTATAGGAAGCTTTTTTCGAATAAAGCCAACGTTCCGATTTCAGATACAGATGTGTGCTTTGTTAAGGTACTTTCAGTTTTTCGAGGTTCCCTAATTTTTTAAAGAAAAACACAGAAACTTCAAATTCCATTTTTGTGACTTATTTTTTTAATATTACCTCTTACAAATATTGGCCACGGCTACGTTTCAGATGGTCCATCCGTTGAGTCCAATTTTTGAAGACTCGTTCTAGCACTTCGACTGGTAACTGACGAATGACACGCGTAATGTTTTGCTCCAAGGCCTGAATCGAAGCGGGATTGTCCGCATAGGCTTTAGACTTTTCCCATCTGCACACCGAAAGTCTAACGGTGTTAACGCTCTCACCGGCATCATTTTTGCAGAAATATGCACCGATGATTACACCGGCCCAAAAACCTCACCAAACCGTTTTTTTTCAATGAAATGGTAGCTTCTGTACCGCAAATGCGGTAATTTTGCTTGTTTATATACCCATTGAGGCGGAAATGGGCTTCATCGCTGAAAAAAATTTAGCTCGAAAAGGTCGAATCTTCTTGAAAAATTTCAAGAGCTCATAGAACGAAGCGATATCATTTGGGAAAGTCGAACGGCTTCAGTTGTTGAACCAGCTGTATTTTGAAGGCTTTCAATTTAAGATCTGGACGTAAACTGCGCCAAGGCATTCCATACGTCCGTCCGAGTTGATGCGAACGGCGCCGAAACAACTCTCCACTGTCTTCGTGTACACTCTCAGCGACGRCAGCGATATTGTCTTCACTGCGTGCTGGAAATGGTTTAGTCGGTTGAATATTATCTAATAATGAATGCTGGGTGTCAAGATGAGCGATGGTGCAAAAAACATTGCTAACAGAACGTGTATTTTCGTAACAGAGTTGAACGATTTGTAAACGTTATTCAGTCTTTCCATGATGAAATGCAAAACAGCATTGAACAAAAATAATATGACGGCTTGACACGACTACCGCGTGACTACCTACGCTATTCTTACTTTCATAACCCTACATTTTTTGGAGGTCTGAAAAGATGCCTCCGTGGCATTGACAGCCTACATATTCGATTTTTCTACTGTCTGGTGACTGACTGCTTCAAGTTTTGCGGTCAATTTCGACGCAGGCGCAGGTGTAAGCTGGTGTGAATCGGTCAAATAATTCGACAGAGTCAATGCATCTTTTCATTCCCCAAAAGAATGGTCTTTGACTTATCGACTTATAGYACAGTTTTCGTGATCTTTCTCTTGAGACAGTTTTATTACCTGGTGATAAGGTTAAGCCGTTATCGARCCGTTATTTTATGTGTACATTAGGGTGATTCAAAAAAAAAATATTTTTAAAATATATATTTTTTTTCGTTTGGTACTCTGAAAAATAGGTTCCTAGACACCTCTAAGAAAGACTCTCTAAAAACATATGAGTTTCATCATTCATAATGATTTTTTTTCATTGATTTATAAAATTCATAAGAAATAAAAAAAATTCCCAAAAATAATCAAACTTCAACCGTTAGTATCTTTCAAACGGTTGGGTTTACGAAAAAATCGTATCAGAACTTTTTTGTAGAGCATTCAATTTCCTACAAAATCTAAGGAACAAAATATTTTTTGAAGTGGTTGGAAGCGAGATATACATTTTTCTATCTGATAATAAGAAAAAAATAGAAAACTGTAAGTAGGAGGACCTTCCCGTTAAAAGTAAGAACTCATTCTTGGAGAGGCTTCCTTAGAGCTGTCTAGGAATCTATTTTTCAGAGTACCAAACGAAAAAAAAAACTTTTTTTTTTTTAATCACCCTAATGTATATGTATGTAAACGTGTGCATATTGTTGGAAGTAATTTTATAGAAATTTTGAAAATAATTTTAATTAACGCTTGAATGCACAAAATAAATGAATTTTTAATACACAAAGCGAAAGATCTCACAAAAGATTTTGCTTTTTTATATTGTGCAATAAAGAGGAAAGTAAGAAATTCGAATAAATACAATAACGGTTAATGGAAAATTCAATTTTTATTGAGGAGTATATAAGAGGAGTATATATGAGCAACTATGCAMGAGTGTATATTCTGAGAAAATAAAAAAAAATCAAAGAAAGTGTATTTCAATGTTTACTTGTAGCCAAAACAAATTCGTCAACATTTTGGTACTTAAAATACACACACACACACACACAAACAAAGCAAAGAAAATTCATTGGCGGAAACGATTACCGAGTAAAAAGTAATATATATTTAACGATAATCACATGAGACGAATAATATGCGAAATATGAAAATAAAATTTGAAGTCTATGCGGAAAAATGAAGAAACAAGTGAAAAGAAATTTGCATATCAAATAGAAGGAGGAACGAAGAAGTAAGAGTAGAAGAGAGTTTTTTCGACTTTGATGTTATTGAAGCGAAAGAAAGTGCGGCTGAATTGTGAAAAATTGCTTCGGTGACTGTTTGTTGTTTGTTAGCTGAGTGTGCGGCTGTGTGACTTTGGCGTATTGAAAGAAAAGAGTTGACTTGTAAATATTTTTTTTTTAATGAGGCAGGGGATTTATAAAATTCTTTGCATTTTATTATAACTATTTTTAGATGTTAAGCCCTTRGGGGGAAGGAAGTATTTTTGTTAATGAATTAAGGGATTAAAAAGGGGAAATCAATTTTTTTTTTTAATTTTCATGAATATTGAGTTTTAAATAAGCAGGTTTATTAAGATTTCATGCCAATAGCAGGAAGAAGTGTTTAGTGAGCTTTTAGTAAGCTTTAAAGATTAGCAAACTTTAAAGACGTATGAAAGCTTACTTTCACTAAATTAATTTATTAATATATATATTCATTCAATATTCATGAAAAAAGTATGTAGTTGAAAATATCTACGAAGTTTAAGTTAGCTTAAAAGGTTAGCAAACATCGAAATCACATTGATGATCACAATGTAAAAATAGGTGAAATCGGACCAAAACYACGCYTAYTTTCTTTTTARCACAATTTTMAATTCCATTTGATATTTTTAACTTCCCAGTACCAACTGTTCAAGTTCTTCTTTTTCTTTATTGGCGTAGACACCGCTTGCGCGGTTATATSCGAGTTTACAAYACCGCACCAGTCGTTATTTTTCTCCGCTGTTTGGCGCCAATTGGAGACTTCAAGTATAGCCAGGCCTTTAACAGTCAAGTCTTTCCAACGGAGTGGAGGTCTGCCTCTTCGTTTGCTTCCCTCGGCGGGTAGTTCGTCGGAGTGTTTTCATCTATTCGGAAGACATGACCTAGCCAGCGTTGCCGCTGTATCTTAATTCGCTGMACTATGTCAATGCCGTTGTATATCTCGTATAGCTGATCGTTCCATCGTCTGCGATATTCGCTGTYGCCAATGCACGAAGGACCATAAATATTTCATAGAACATTTCTCTCGAAAACTCATAACGCCGACTTTTTTGTCATCGTCTATTCCTCTGCACCATATAGCTGCTGGAAGGAATTATTCGGCGGTGGATTTCGATGCTGAAGTTTTTGTTGCTGTTAATACTGTTGCTGTTCATAGTTATGACCGTCAACAGTTATGTGTGAGCAAAGCCGCGAATGCGATGACACTTTGATGACAGGAGATATTTCGTCTTGTCCTCATTCATAACCAGACCCATACGCTTCTCATCCTTATGCAATATGGAGAAAGCAGAACTAACTCAGTTGTTGAGGCCAATKATAGCAATATCATCGGCGTCACTCTTAYAGAAGATTGTACCTGTTCGATTATGCTCTGCAGCTTGAATTATTTTCTCCAGAAGTAGATTGAAGAAGTCGCACGATAGKGRGYCGCCTTGTCCGAAAACTTGTTTTGGCTCGGAGAGGTCCTTCCCGATACTGACGGAGCTTTTCGTATTGTTGCCAGTTTACATAGCCAGTTTCGTTTCAGGGATACCAAATTCAGACATAGCGGCATAAAGGCAGCTCCTTATAGTCAAAAGCAGCTTTGAAATCGACAAAGAGGTGGTGTGTGTTGATTCTGTTTTCACGGCTGTTTTCTAACATTTGGCGCATACGAATACGATGAATATCTGRTCAGATATTGATGTTCCAGGGCTAAATACTGATAAACACTGATAAGATCCACTCAGCTTGTTGACGGTGTGCTTTAACTCTCACACAATATGCTCCATACAGCCATATATACGAGGTTGAGGAGGATTATCCCACAGTAGTTGGCGCAAATTGTGGAGTCTCCTTTTTTGTGGATTGGACAGATCGTACATAAATTATTCTACAAAGAAGCCGATGCATGCTCCTTATCAGTTCTTTGCTGCCGTATTTTAAAAGCTCCCCTTGTTGYYCTTTAAAYGGATAATTGCTMCTCGAACTTCTTTATRGTCSGGCAATGWAACGTCCATGGGTTCAAGGGTGGGTTCACCGTCTCCTGATGTTTGCTTTCTCTGCCATTTAGCAGACTGGAGAAGTGTTCCCTCCATAGCATTCTTTTTTTTGTCAAGCGCTTCATACTAAAGTATTTCGGCCTTTGTCTTTTTTTGCCTGCAAATGCATCTCGCTTTCCTTTTTAACTGTCGGTATCTATCCAGTCGATTGTAACGTTGCGAGGTAGGCRGTATGTTTTCTCTCCACCGGWTTGGATCGGATTTATGGACATAAAATTCATGAATGTTTCAGCATGATAAKGTCTTCAATCAGGAATTTGCACCRGCAACCSCTCCGAGTTTCCTTACTTATGGTTRAAGTTTACATCGAGACTATTTTCGTTGGTTTTTAAAGCAAAGTCTGCGATTTGAAAGGTCCAATGAAATTGAACTGACATTCAAAGCAGTTTTGATGTTATTAGCGCCTTTACATTTTGGTTTGGTTTGTCATCAGCTAAAATTGGATATGGATTCAATAGCAAAATCCTGAATTCTCGAATACCGCAACCAAATGAGTGGACAACGGTCTGACACAATCAATCAACAATCACTATGCGAAAGAACAACCACAACAGTTCAATAGCAGTCTGTAGCAAAATAAGTTAAATGGAAATTTCGTATTCCCGTGTCATATCCAGTGGTTTTCGTTGGGAAGTGTGAATTTTTTCGGCACTATTTTTCACAAATAAAATAAGCACGTGACACCGTGATAAAATTCGCACACACCTTTGTATATACATATATAATATGTACTATACATGGCTGCATTTCTGACACATGCGAAAAAATATCTCGACGAATTTCAGTTTTGGACAACAATTGTTGACTACCAACGGCTAATTTTCATCGATTTACATTCTCAACCGAGTATCAGCTGCGTTGGTTTTGCGGTTTTCACTCTTTACTACCCTTTGTATATGTGTGTTTGTGTTTGTGATTCCGTACTCGTCTACATGTAAATTGTGTTTTCGATGTTGTTTTCCGGTTTGTGAAATTTTGTATAGTAATTTGTGGAAATTGTGTCGAACGCATGCACGCGCCTGCTGGCTGCTCCGGAAGGCAACGTTTGGTTGACGTGTCAGCCGGGGGGACGGAATAAGTTGATGAATTTTAATTTGTAAACTGGTGTGAGAAAGGTTATAATTTGATAGAAAACTTTTAATTATAATAGAGAGGGGTCTGAAAAGCTCGAGGACCTTAGTGTCTGAGAGTGGTTGTTTGGGGTTTTGGGTTAAATCAATTGGTTGTATATAAATTACTTTACGATATAAATATTTCTACCTAAAATTTATTTCGGAAACTCAATTGGTTCCAATGATATATTTCTAATTATTGGTTCGGCTTCGGCTTCAAACAAAAGTAAACAAAAACTCAATAGGTTCAAAACACTTTGTCAATGCATGAGTCTAGATTCATTATCAGCCGTTTTTGATATAACAAAGAAATTGTCTTTAATTGTCTGTTATTCAGAAATCAATTAAAAAAAACATAATCTAACCCAGTACAGTTCGAAAATAGTGGAGTTCAGCATTTTAAAAAATATTTGCTAGTATCATTAATTTAAAATTTAAGTCATCTTTTTGAATGTATTTATCAACCTACCTACCTATTCTAAAACTTAAACGGTTTAGAAAACYTGAAAATCAGCGTAAGTATATTTTTTGAAAACCTTTAAAAAAAATATAATTTGAATATATATAGTTGCCACCTTTTCCGTCTTATTACGATTAAAAGAGTTTTATTACTAACGGTAAGTGACTGTTCTCTAAGAGAATGGTAACGATTGTGTTCAGCACAGTTTTGAAACTCTATCRTCAAATCAGTTTTTCACGTCGCTCCCCACAATATCTTTCCAATGGAGTAGCTTGATGTGATGGTGCATTATCATCGTGAAAAATCCATGAATTGTGCTTCCATAATTCGAGCCGTTTTCGACGGATGTTCTCACCCAAACGTCGCGGTAGTTATACTGCTCTCCATGAATGTGGGATCAGAATYGCACGATTAAGCATTTCCACAGGGAAATCTTTTCCTGAGCCTCTTGCCATCTCTCTGACATTTGCCTGACGATTTTGAAGCACCATATTCTTCACTTTTTTTTTTAAATATTTTCATCAGTTGAAGTGGTTGAAGGTCGTCCAGAATGAAGCATGTGTTCAACGATCTCTCGAGGGCCTTTGAAGTCTTTGTACCACTCGTAGGCTTGTGCTTTTGACAAAACTGAATCACTGCAAAGCTCTTTCCAACATTCGAAATACAAAGTTGAAGCCAATTTATTTGTTCGATATTTGTGTCCATTGTAATAAAGTAATTATGGACAGTTCTATACGATCAATTTTATACGCGATTTTCGATCCGGAGACGGTCAGGTAGCGTGATGTATTTTTTATTGCCAGAATCTAGTTTTGGAAATCCACGTTATTTKTAGAGTAATATTTTGGACACCGACGAAGTAGGTGCTTATTATGGAGACTGAATTCTCTAACTATTTTACCGAAGGCACCTGCTTTATCCATCGTTGCGTTGAAGTCATCAATCCTTTTTTGCAAGCAATTTTAACGGTGTGGTGATGTCAGCACTCACAGTTGTCGCTCATAAAAAGCTTTGGTCACAACGTCTTTTGTTTCCGTTAATATGGTTAAATTTTTTTTTGCAGATTGACTTTTGCATTTAACAAAAATGGATAACTGGGACACTGAAACAAGAATTTGGATTGTCCGCTGCTATCACGCACTGGAGTCCGTAGTTTCGGTTCAAAGAGAGTATAGGMGMHCGTTTGGCGGCAATCCTCCGAGCAGATGGACCATAATGAGACTTGTAAACAATTTTGCCGAGCATGGGACAGTCAACAGAAGACCTTACCATCGAATCCCTTCAGTTCGAACTGAGGAAACAATCGCTGCTGTAGCTGCTGCCATACACGTGCTTCGACAAGAAGCTTATCTGCTCAAATGGGTGACAGTCATTACAGTCAATTGTGCACAAAGATTTGGACTTATTCCCATATAAAATTCAAATGGCCAACAAACTGGACGCTGCAGACTTGCCGATTCGCTTGGAATTTTGCCAGAAGATGCTTCAAATGGTGGAAGAGGATGGAAACATGTTGAACTGTCTTTTCATGTCTGACGAGGCGCATTTCGATTTAAACGGCAATATAAACAAACAAAATTGTCGAATATGGAGTGCTTCCAACCCACAGATACTCCATGAGACGGAATTGCATCCAGTTCGTGTCACAGTGTGGTGTGCAGTTTCATCACGCTGCATTGTCGAGCCCTACTTCTTCGAAGAAAACGGTCACTTCGTTACGGTTACTGGAGACCGTTACTTGAGAATGTTGAGAGAGTTTTTCTATCCAGAATTACGCCGAATGAGAATTTCTTTCAACTCTGTGTGGTTCCAGCAAGATGATGCAGCTCCTCACATAGCCAACCAATGAGCTGATATCCAGAAACTCCACATTCCGTTGGCCACCCAGGTCGCCTGACTTACTGCACCTGACTTTTTCTTGTGGGGTTATTGCAAACAGGAAGCTCTACAAAGCAAAACCAACAAATTTGAATGAACTAAGGCAATCCATTCGTGAAACAATTGCGGCTATTCCTGTCTCAACTCTCCAAGCAGTAATGAACAACTTTTTGGTAAAATGCCGCACATGCATCAACGAGCAGGGGGGGCATTTAAATTCCGTTATTTTTAAAACTAATTGAGCTATATTTAATAAAATTGAATGAGCTTTAACATGAATAAAAGAAAAATCAATTCCATACACTGAAAAAAAAAAATTATTTGAGTTTCTAAATGTAGCAAAATTCATCAGCCACCCTGTATCAAAAAAACCTCGGCATCAACAGATGAACAGCAATACGACCTTTCAAAAAACACARCTATACAATCCGGTCCCAAACGATTTTAGCACATTTCATTACATACTTGTCAACACGAACGCTTGAGTAAATTTATTTCTGCTGTTTAACTTTCTGCAGCAGTGCGAAAAATGCCTTGCCCACGCACAGGATCATTGAAGTGACAAATAAAATGCAAAATTATTGTTTTCCTCGCGTCAAACCRAAATTTTCATCAACTTCAAGCTTGGTTAACTGCCTATTACCACGCTTGAGTGGTCGGTTGGCTGCCTAGCGGACTGCAAATATGAATATTGCCGAGCAATGCAATGCGGAGGCGCACTCGCGGCGCTCACACCCTGCAGCTAACGATGTTGATAACGTTGACATCATCAGTCGCGCGTTGGAAAATGTGCCCGAAAAATTTTCCGGCAATACAAACGACAACAGGCGGCGATTTARCAAAGCAGAGCGATGATGTAAGCGCAAGGAGAAATGCGGAAGAGAAAAACAAGAAGAAGTAAAAGCAATAAACAAAAACAATAAGCAAGCGCATAAAAAGAAAATAGCGTCATTTTAATGACCTCAAGCTGTGAAATTTTTCGTTGCTCAAAACGTGAAAGGAGGTGGRGCGTACGGATTGAGCAGAGCTAAGCTACTTTTGCTGCAGTTCGCGCGAGGATATATTGTATGCATGATTTTAGGTATGTATATGGTATATGTCCGTATGTTTTTATGTAGGTTTATATATTTGCGCGGGTGTGGAGAATGAGTGGCGCCATTTTGCAGACAGTTTATGACTTCATTGCACATTAATTTTATTTGGTTTTTTGTAGACTTTGTTGCTTGCCAAGTRATGGTTGGCGTTTTCTTTTTTGTGTCAAAATAAATGTGGGTGGGTTTAATATGGGTTGATGAACCTTAAAAATCTATAGCCAAATTGTCGAACTCTCAACTCCTCTCGTTAAATTGTAAAGTTCYTAAAATTTTTTCGTCTTTGACATTTTTGCCGCTTCCTGCATCGCAGCGCATACAAATGGGAAATTTAGCCTCAAGCAATAAGTTTTTTTCTTGCATACAGGGTTTGTCCGGAAAGTAATAGGACTGAGCAGCTGGTCAGTTATCGTTGAGCACCTGGAGAATTAGGAAAAACATTTTCGTGCGACGTGTTTCTCTGAGTGTTGCAAGCCGAAAATGCAGCTATAAAATTCTGTGTAAAACTCGGTAAATCTGCGACAGTGACGTTTGATCAAGCAGGCTACCCCAGATGTTGCTTTATGCAATCTTCCGAGTGGTACACGCTAGCGTCTCCTCGACCAAAAAAGGGAAGAATGAGCAAATCCAAAATGGAAACGATGCTCATTGTCTTTTTTGACATCAAAGTCATAGTCCATCATGAATTTGTTCCTCTTGGACAAACCGTCAACACCAAGTTTAACATGGAAGTCCCAAGAGATTCAAACGACGGATCGATCGGGTCCGACAAGACACCGCAGCCGATTGGAAGTTGCACCACGACAACGCCCGGCTCACATCGCCTTAGGTGAATATCCACCTAAACAAGGTGAATAGAATTATAAAAGCTTCACCTATATAATAGTTTAATATCTTTAATATTTTTTGGCGGGTCTGCAGCTAAATTCTTCTAGTCTCTTGAACTGCGAAGCTCCTGAATATCTAAGACAAGTTCTATGTGACGCTGGACAGAACCAGTTGTAAAGCGTATCATTATTACTAACGCCCAACCGACTCGTATGTGATRCCAGTAAGATTTTRGATTGTCATTAGACCACCAACCGTCGAAAAGTTTTCCAGACCGTGTGAGTAAAAAGCAAWCGAGGTTTTCTTCGGTGATTTCACATGATCTCGGCGATCTTCTATGTCCTTAAGATGTTCCAATCTCACCTTGATCGGTATGTTAACCCTGCCGAAAATATAATTTTGTATCGTTTTTGGTGGCTTACGCATCTTATTAACTGTTTCGCCTCTCAGAATGACCTTTTGGCTTGGAACCCAGTATATATGGAGCCACAACACCAAACAGAACCATGCTTCTAAGGGCATTCTCTAAAGTAATACGATGCGAGATTACTCCTTTTGACCAACGACGTATATATTGATCTTTTTTATGCTGTTAGATATTTCAGCGTCTTTATTTAACCATAAGGAAGCTTGAAGTGTCACCTGAGATCCAGCTAATCATCTGTTGCAAGATTAGCCAGAGAGTCGCATGCTTTTGCGCCATCTACCTTATTTGAATATTACTTGATACCTTAACTCCTAGATAAAGTGTGTGGGTATGCTGACTATTTTATTCACCAACTTCCAAACTTTTGTGGAGAATTTACTTAACGTTACCAATCTTGCAACTGGCGATGCATAACTGAAGAATTKGAAGTATGGGTTAGCAGATCGTGAGCCAAAGCGACCTTGTGAATTCCAGAAAATAGTGCGTATTACCTTTCTTGTCGGTAGGCAAGTCTTCGTCTTCTTTGGAACAGTTTCGTCATTACAGTACACCGTGCTGACTGTTCCTTTGTCTTTGAAGAGTCCTATATGACCCTTGCTTTGTCGACGATTACACAACGATACCGAAACTACTTTGGATTGCGCTAAAATATTGTCAAACATTTGTAAAGGGGTCTCATTCTTTTCGTTTCTCGTTCGAAGTGACTAAATGCGGCAACTATCTCGCCGACAGGTTTCTTATGTTCAATATATATTGCAACGATGGCTACAATCTCAGCCGACTCGCGTATTTTTAGTCGGTGGTCTGGGAATATGAGCTCGTGGACTTATCACGTTATCTGACTGGCTGATCTAAGACCAAACACATTTTGATTTCACTTTGCGATTCCGTTCTTTTCTTTTTTTCTAAAATCCGCGGAAACACCCGCTTCCGTACACTGTCAAACCACTACCTACGACCCAGTTGAAATTTTGACAGCCGTCTACAGGGACGATTGGGAAATAAATTAGTCTAAGTATTTACTGGACCACTCTCGTACTTGCATAGTTTGGTAGCACATTTTAATGAGTCCAATGAGTAGTGGCAAGTAAAGCGTGTGGCAACCCAAAACGCCTACYGAAACTTTTTGCATAAACAAAGCAAACAATTATTTCGACTTTTAATGGTGTCAACTTTTCGACACTTATTTGCATTTCTTGCCTTCATATTGCCACACGTAGTTGTGGAAATGTGGCAGCATTGTTTGCGCTTGGAAATGAAGTTCGTTCTGCTATTAAAAGCTCAATTTTATGCTCGACAAAAAGTTGCTTGCTTTGCATGCTTGTATGCTATGTGCGCTATATCCCGYTATGTTGTGCTGTGTTGTGTTCAAATGCCATAAAGTATTTAGGTGGCATGTCATTGGGAGTATTAAAAAGCAATTGTGTATATATTAAATTACTCTATTAGGTAAAGAAGGCTGTGAGGATTAAAAACGATTTTTACAACTCGATAATGTGCGTATTTGTTAGGGGGAAATCGTGCGTGCGGTACTATTGTTAATTATGTAAATTATGGTAATGGGAGAGTCGTGTGTTCTCCTTCGTTGATGTGTAATGAACCTCAAAACTTTCACATTATTTTTAAAATATATACATAGTATTACAAACGTTTTAGGTTGGGTTTTCTTTTTAGTCTCTCAATGAAATATCTATTGAGTCCTCTCCAGAACTTTGTTTTTATAAAATATTTCTTAATAAAATGTTGGTAAGTTAGATTTCAAAGGTAGTAAATAAGTCTTTTCAGTATCTTCCAAAGAAAGATCTGAAAACGTGGACTGAATAAACACAATTAAGYTCTTCATTGCAATAAGTTTACTACATTGAGCAAAAAATAATGACACTTTGTTCATAATTTAAAAATTCTTTCAAATCAATGTCAACAATGTAAAAACTTTTTTCAACAAAACCTTGATTTTTGACCTGCTTTGCCTAGTTTTTTTCGGCTTCGGACCTGTGTCACGATACTCCCCCGGTTGTGGGCGCGTCATAAGCACTGATCCAAGACTTATCACCAGTGATAATACGTTCCATGACATCCTGATAGTCGGAAAGCATTATTTCACAGATGTTAACGCGAAGTTGTTTTTCGAAAAAATTTAGTGATTTTGGAAYCAATTGCGTTTTCGCSTAAATGATCYTTCCAARTGGTTTTAAACTGAACCTTTKGATATTTCAACGATGCCAGTAAAATCTACATATGACTGTTAATCGTTGAKTTGCAAACACTAATTTCTTTATTTTATYGACTCGGTGAACACCAGTTGACGTTGATGATGATGTTCGTCCTGGACGTGGTTCACCGTCAACGCGTGTTCGACCTTCTTTGAATAATTTCTTCCAAATAAAAACACTTGATCGCGACAAATATCAGTGAATATCAAAAATCAGCGAAGGCCTTGACTCCGCACCCAAAATTTAATGGAACTTCCTAATTTCACTAATCATAAAACTCGCTGAATGCACTTTAGGTACTTCAGAAAGACAAGAATTAAACAATAATGAATATTTTGATGTGACATTTGGCACAGATGTAACTGACAGTCTACCAACCTACAAACAAAATTTCGCTTATTGAGTTTTAGCACGAAATTTAAGTTAAAAAGTTAAAAAGTCTTACTATTTTTTGCCCGCAGTAGTTTTTAGCTTTAGCAAAATTTGATTGAAGGATTGAAAGTTTTTGGCTTTACAATTAGGACGATTTTATGTTRAAAGCACGGCTTAATTCACCCACATGATCTCCCTCTAGAGTAATCAGTTTAAGGTAACTGGCTTGTTAGTGTAGAGTTCAAAATATACGGTTTCCATCTTTCAAGGAAAAAAGATAAARCTCTGCGGGACAAATTTGGCGAACATGATGAATGGCAGATAAGTTCATCGTACAATTCCTTCAATTTATGGCATATATGTTGTTTTTTTGGTGACATTTTTTGATGGCGCTACAGCTTGAACTCGATGTCCACCCGATCTAACAATGCATAGCTACAAATCAATATACAAATTTGTTTATTATCGCGGTAATCAAATAAAATAATTCCATGTTGAAAAATAAAAATAATAGCTGCAAGCTTTTCCCCTCAAAGGCAGGACATTCGCAAAGGAAGTGTTGAAATAATTCAATCTCTCCTTCATTCAAGCAGCTTATACCATTAGCATCTGATGATATTATTAAGCTTACTGGATGAATTAGGATACTAGGAAGCTCATGCGCTTTTTCAGTTTCTTCCAATTCCTCTCTAGCCAAGCACCTAACCGAGTTCAATTATAAAGTGACTCGATGCCAAAGATAAAAAGTCTAAACATCACTTCTCTAGTCTTGAGCATAGGGTCAACGAGACTAAGGCTGGTATAGCCACATCAGAGTTTATGGTCACCAATTTGGAAGAGGCTGCGTTTCGAAGCATTAGATCTACTGCCATCTTAATACCAACTACTTTCGCTTGACAAGCGCAGCATTCAGAAGCCCGAACTTTTCCGACGCTTTCCAACAAATAAAAAACTACACAAAACTTTATAAACTTGACTATGTTTTCATAGATTCATATAACTATTTTTGGGGAAAAAGTCTAATCTATGCAGCAGTGTAGGACCAACGATGCAGTCCTTCCTTTTTCCTTGATATTGGGATTTCAAGGGAGCTTCTSTCCAGGAGGAGCCCCAGCTTTTAAATATCTCCAAAGGTAGGTATTACGTTTTGGTCATCGAAGATAGATGCGCTTATCGGATTACATAATAGGTTGTCAAAAAAGTCCTGCGATATTTTTTATTGAATTTTCAATTGTTCATAAAATTTTTTTTTGATGACTCATGCCCAGCTTTTGACCGATGCTACGGCTGCTACTATGCTGGTCTCTTTCTACAGGCCTTCCAGAGCATGGCGCATCTTCGACCACCTATACACCAGAACGAAAACGTTGAAACCATCGTTGTGCGGTGGAAATGGAAACTGTATCGGGTCCATAAACTGCACAATTTTTTTTGCCTTATCGTAGTAGTACTGTAAAATATGCCGTATTTTCTCTTTATTTTGCTCCATGTTTGTGACGCTATAACTCACGAACGACTTAAAAGAAACGACAATCAAACACTTGTTAGCGCGTGAAATGAGCTTTCCAAAAAGGTCTAGCATGATCCGATGCGACGAATAAAACTAGAACTACGCGCTCTCAGCGCCAACTTGCGAAAATACCGCAAGACTTTTTTGACTACCTATATTTCCCAGGATACTCACAAAACATGGTTATTACATAAGATGTACTTATACTATGGTTCAATGGAAAGCTAGTTCATTTTCTTCTTTTTCTTTTCTTCTACCGGCGGGTATTGCGTCGAATACATCGTAGCCGTTGTATCTTAATTCGGGTCACTATTTCAATATCGTCGTATATCTCGTACAGTTCATCGTTCCACCGAATGTGGTATCCGCCACAGTCAATGCGCAAAGGACCATAAATCCGGCGCAGAACCTTTTTGTTATCGTCCATGCCTCTGCATCATATAGCAGGACCGGGATGATAAGTAACTTATAGAGTTTGGTTTTTGTTCGTCGAGAGAGGAATTTACTTCTCAATTGCCTACAGAGTACGAAGTAGCACTTGTTGCTATCCACATTTCAATATCGAAATTTGTACCTATACCACATTACTCCAACAGGTATAGTTGATAAATGATATCCTATGTAATGAACTATAGATATTTATAATCCAGTGGTAATTATTAATTATCCGAATGAAACTAAATGATTCTTTTTTTTCATTAAAGGTAGAGTTAAATTAAATAAACGAATATACGCTCTGATATTTTGGAACAAAATTGTCATCAATCGTATGAGTGTAAGTAAGCACGTCATGTTGCATTAAAGCAACAAATCCCATTTACATGCATTCCGGTTTATCGGCTTGACAGCCTTGATGTATGCTACGATTGGTATAGAGCAAGAAGTGTGGGTAAGACCCTGCTACTTAGTTTCTTTCAGCAAATGATGTGTGAAATGCAGCTTTGCTCGATGCAATAGACTATGAACGAAGCTTTCGAAGCAAACGGGTAGCCAAATGAGAGAATGGGTGTGCATTAACTCGGTTGGAGTTGCAGTCTGCATCAACATGCGCGCACATTTGCAATAGCGCCAAATGATTGAATTTTTGTGCTGCTGCGACGCTGAGTACTCAAATTTGAATATCCCCATTTACGAGCGCATACATGCAGACATATGTCTATGTATATGTAAATCGACACACGTGTGCGCATACTTTGATGTGCACTCCCACAGGATTGCTTTTTCCCACACTTTCGCTTTGAGTTGTGCACATTTTTCGCATGTCTTTTAAATTCGCTGCATTCTCGGCATGCGTGGACGTAGTAAGCGAGTGCCTAAGCGCTTAGCATAGGTAATAGCTTTATTTCATATTCCAGTCACGTTTAGCCACTTGAGCGCTTTTTGCGTCAACACGAAAGCACCATAATGTAGCCACCTACATTTGTATAGAGAGAGAGCCGCCTGTCGATTGCTTTTCTCTTGGCGAATGCTCAGTTTGATTTCTCGTCGTCCTCGACACATCGTCCGTATGTCACATTTTACAACGATTTATAGGCGCTTTATTCAATTTATGCGCTTTTTAATGTTTTTATATTTAATTAGATTTCCTCAATTTTCTTATTTACTTGGATCTGCTGATGTTTGGTAGAGGAAGAAATAAAGTGAATATATATTTATGCATAACGCTTCGTTTCCTTGCAAGGTTTTCATTTCCTTCTGAGAAGGAACATTAACTAATCATGGATCTTTTAATTTAAAAATTTAATCGATATATAAGTAAACTTGCGCAAAGAAGGTCTCTTTCTTCTTCAGTTACTACTTGTACGAAAAGCGTTCATTATTTTCAGAACTAATGTCTGACGATATGATTAAGCTAATTTGTCTGTTATTTTTTAATTTGCTGAATTATGTTTAAGGGGTAATAATTTATGTTCAGTTATTTCTATACATATATTTCAAATATTTTTTTCTTCGAAAGCTCCAAGAGCTGCTACTTTGAATGTTATCACGCTCCATTTATATATTATATAAGTACATTAGGGAACTATAATAAATCTTTTAAATCTTAGTTAGTGAGTCGAAAGTAGGTACTTGCATCTAAACTAGCCTAATTATGAAGTAGCTAGTCTCGAGCAGTGAGTTCAAGACTGGTACCACATGCCTACTATTAAAATAGGTGGTTACCGCTGTAGATGAGACTATGTTTTGATTTATTGCGCCTTTAATGACAGTCACATACGCTTGAAAGACGCTGCAATGGTTGGGTAGCTTGAAACTGGAGTTAATTAATGCATCCCGAAGTATTTTAAAATATTTCTCGCGAGCTCTCACCGATCCAAAAAAAGTTCATCGGTCCTCTTCTCCTGTGACTTCTTCTCTCCCATACGGAAAATAGAGAAGTTAGTTGCAATCATGAGTCGGGAACGCCTATCGATAGTTACGGTCAAAGAAACCAAGGTAAGCAGCCTCTCTTCTGAGTTGAGCAGGTTTCAACGTTATACGTAAGGATCGCGAGCGAGATATTGATGGAGGCTTAGCCTACATACTGCATAACACCGATGTCGATATCGACCGAACCAAGGCGGACCGAACCAAGTTCCTCAACTTGCCCCAGACTACTCTTCAAATACCCGATGTGTGGAAGAGTATCCCACCACTAAACCCTCAAAAAAAGGGGAGTCCTATTGCCCGTTAGCTTTCCTTTCTCTAGTTGAGAAGACACTAGAAAAATTGCTACGCTCGAAATTCACTCAACACCAGAGCAGTTTACTGTTTCGAGGTAAAAAGTTCAAATAAAGAATAATTAAAGAGAGGGTTCTGCAAGGTGCTGTCCTCGCCCCGTTACTGTTTAATTTCTAAGCTTCAAAACTCTTTCAAACATCAGAGCGAGTTTCAATCACCTTCTAGGCTGTCGATCGCAAGATTTTGACGACGGGCAATGCAATCGATAGCATGTGCTCCAAAGTAAACTTCTATATCTCCAACCTTTCTCGCTTCTTCTCTGCAAAGAGCTTAACACTCCACAGCCAAGTCCACAACCATCATATTCACTTTAACATTGAAGTCGTTAATAACGTTAAAGTCCGACTTTTAATAAGCTTAAGATTGTAGCTGTAACACTAAACATTCAGCGCTCCTTCATTCCTCTTACGACCGCGATAACAGAGACGCAACAAAATCTTCAAGTTGTTAACCAACAATTCATAGAGAAAAGATCAAGAAACGAGGTCGTTTGGATGCAGTGAAACGTCGACGAAGAAGCTTCAGACATGTCAGAACATTGCACTCCGGACTATAACAGGCTGCCTCTGGTACAAATTTACCCACACTTGGAGATGTCCGTATACTTCTGGTTTACGAATATAATAAACTTCTCCAAGTAGTTTCTGCAGGAATGTTTTCGGTAAAACAAAGCTTCACGGAAATTTGCAGAGTCTGAAAAAATCTCTGGTTTGAGCAGCGTCGTCGATACCAATAGAATCAATGGCCGCATCGTTTGAGAGTTTGAGAGTTTGTGTGAAAACAAATGTTTACTATTTCGAATAAGATCGTCTTAAAAATTGTTGATAATTAACCCACTCGTGTCACTGAAAGCATCCTGGCTCGCCATGACCTAAAAAGGCTCGTCAGGTATGATCGTGAACGTGAAGGTTACGCTTATTGTGTTCTTCAACTCTAATGATCTTGAGCCTCATGTATTCTTACCTCAAGCTTAAACGGTCAATACGGAGTACCACTTAAAATTTCAGCGTCGTCTGCGTGAAGCAATTCGAAACGCACGCGGATTTGTGGAATTAGTTCAATTCATGTCCAAACCTCCTCTTGTCCAAATGCAGGAATGATTTATTCCTAATAATTATGTATGTATGTGAATTCATTGACATTCATTATTAAATGTGACTTAATTTGAATGAATATTTAATTATTTTAATACGTGTAAATGAGCGTATTATAATAAACAAACAAATTAATACAAATACAAATACTTCGGTAACATTTCAGCCACAATTGCAGAATATTTTCAATTTTCATTTTGCTTATTGATGTAGTAGTCTATTAATAAAATGCAAATAAAGCAGACACATTTTATATATTTATTATATCATTGTTCCATTAATACTGCTTGTCATAATACATTAAATTTTGCTGCAAACAAACACATACAGACATGCATGAAATCATATTTTTAACTGAATTATGTAGATACGAGGCACGCAGTGTAACCGCAAAATGCTATTTATGTATGCAGCCTGGTACTTTTTGCGGGTTTTAAAATAATTACCGGCAAATGTATATAAATATGTGAATTATACACTTATAAATATATTGTTTTTTATATGTATAAATAAATTTTTGTGCATAAATTGAAGTTGATTTATTTCAATATAGTATATTTTGTTAGCGGCATTAAATATGTATACTTAATGACCACAAATATGAGAGTTATTAAAGCAGATAAATGTTTTCTATTCAAACAATATATAGTATGTAATAGAAGTTTCATAAATGAAACAGTTTCATTAAATAGCTTCACGAAATATCAATAAAATTTTGTTATAAATAGGTCCGACCAAAATTCACCCTCACTTCCCATATGACAGCATTTTAAATTCAAGTTTTTCTCTTAACCAAATATAAACCAATGAAAATATGAGAATAAAATTTTTTTCGAAATAGTGTCTTTTAAATGTTGAAACTCTCTTTTAATAAGTGTCAGGCTACTTGGTGTTGAGTATGAACACTTCCTGTGCTTATGTCTAACTTTATATTGACCAAACCGGCCAGTGTGCGAAAGATTTAAGTAAAATTGCACCAGCGTTTAATTTCCATTCCAGCCAGTTGGGTGAGATGTTTGAAGGTATGCGTTCGGAAGTGTTTGAGATTTGACCTCTGAAACGCGGGACAGTCAAGATGAAAGTGATGGAAGCTTGCAGATGGCGTCTCGTAGGATTCCCACCCTTACAGCATGAGCGTCAATAAGACAGCGCAGTTCAGTACCTAGTAGTAGAAAATAAGTTGATACCGACTCGCTTCCATTCTGCTGATAGCGGTTGTAGGGTCCTTGCTAGCTCACTAGCTTTACAATTTATGTTTACAAAAAAAAAAAAAAAAAAAAAAAAAAAAAAAAAAAAAAAAAAAAAAAAAAAAAAAAAAAAAAAAAAAAAAAAAAATTATGACGTCACTGAAGGAAGCTATCTAAATGGCTACAACCTCTGTTTGGAACACTACAATAGTTAGGAAGGCTGAAGTTGAGAGAGAGCTTCTGATAGTAAACCCCTAAACCAACTTTCCCCGAATCTTTGGCTCTTCCCTAAAGAAACTCGCTGCCCCTTTCCTCCATCGAAGAAGATCCCAGAGTTCGGTTGGGCGACTCCATTGTCCAAATGATCCGGAATAAAGTTAAAGTGTATGAAGATTTTCGAGTGTTCAGATCCGTGTTCTTTTTGAAACCCGGAAATCTGATAGCAACTTTCACAGCCATACATCTTTCGACGATGTCTACAGGCACTATGAGCAAGATGGCGTTAAGTCCCATGGTTGGAAAGGACCCTAGTGCATCACACGAACACATGCTGATGAGCACCACCCGTTGAACGGTCTTGAGTTTCTTTGCAAGTGTGATCTTTTCTAGAGCCCTTCGCCACATAAAGGCTGTATTGAACATCATGAGCTTGACTATAGTGTCTTAGAGCCAGATGACACTTTCGGTGAGAGACCCCACCTTTTGCCAAAGGCTCCTCTATAGCAATATAAAGCAATTGATACCTTGTTTTACCCACTCTTACATAGTCGGATTCCAGGATGAGCCCTAGATATTTCACTGTATCTGCCGGTTGCTGACAGTGCCACCGGGATCTTTAACTTCTTGTAAATAAATTCAAGTCGATTTTATTTGGGTTGATGACGGAACTACTTCCTGCTGCCCAATTCGTTACGTCGCAGAAGCAAACTTGCGTTAAGGGGTCAGTAGGGTAATATTTTTTTTATTGTTTTTGTTTTTTTTTTTTTTTTGCTTTTTTTTGTATTTACTGTTCCCTTATACCCTTATAATTAATGTAGAAACTCACTTTACCATTGGAAGGCTTCGAAAAAGGCACAAAAATAATAATAACGCTCGACGTTCCTAGTATTCGGAGTGCCGCACCTCAAACAGGACATGATTCCGGTCGAACTACTCAACTAATTTGTTAAATTTTTTTTTTTTAATATTCACAAAACGCCTGGCTATCCTCCCTATTAGCTTCATAATTTTTCATAATGTAATGACAATGTTATGACAAAAAAAAAATAAAAAAAAAAGAAAAAAAAAAAAAAAAAAAAAAAAAAAAAAAAAAAAAAAAAAAAAAAAAAAACCAAATTAACTTTTTTATTTTTGAACACTTTTTCATGATTCTAGTAGGGACGAGAAGAAGGGTTGATTTTGAAATCTTCCACTGCCAGCTGTCCATTTTTCACTAATCACAATCGCTTATGTCAAGAAAAGGTGTGTCCCCAACGAAGCAGTGAGTATATTTCTCCGGAACATGGACAATCGAGCTCCCTGTGTTATTTGTATATAAGTAGATGCTTTGCTATAGCGGCAATGCTAGAAACTGCAAAACCATTGACCTAATAAGGAAGGAAAATATCCAAATATCATCAAATTGAGAATAAGTCTATTCTCAAAGGTCCATTACGAACTAACAATAGATGGTTGAGGCTTTACGTGAGCGGCTTTAATTTGCCAGCTGCGATTCGGCCAAAGAGCTAAGTCATCTCCGTGTGAAATTTTCGATAAATCGATTGTTTTTGTTGCATTATCGGATAGTATACACTATAATAACATTCTCTCAAATTTTGAAAAAGAAAGTCAAATTATTACATTCGCTATAGCGTTTCTTGTATAAGGAGAACAGAATGAGGAACATGGAAACACAAATCTTTTTCTCAGAATGGCGTTTTTGCAAAATAGAAGCAGAAAGCACATTGAACTAATATGCAGCTTGTTATCTTGTCCTGGTTGTAGCTCAGTAGGCATATGTTCGCTGAAGCTATTTTTTGAAGAACATCTCAACATTTTTTTCTCGGCATGTCTTCGGTAGAAATATCTTGAATGTCGTACCCTCAATCCATTAAACGAAGCGGTATCAAAATTTGTTGCACAAAGTGATTTGTTTTACGCTGAAATCAATTCGCCGATAGAGGAGGATCTTTTGACCCATATCTATTAGTTTTTAGCAGCACTATGGTAATTGTATTGGTATCTGTTTGTTTACTTAAAGAAAAGGCTTTTGATTTTGACCACGGAAAAAAATAGAACAACAAGTTTGCTTGAAATAGTGTATTTGCTATGGACTAATAGCTGCGGAACCGTTGAAAATTTTGTCAACGTTTTGGATAGTGAAGGACGCGAGCTTATCGAAAACTTACTCAATGCGAGTCGTCGATCCACCCATAATATATTATTAACGATAATTTCAAAAAAGTTTAAGAGAAAGTGATTCAAAATCATCGTGTTAGCATCAGATACATAGTAGAGGATCTCAAAATCTCTCATAGTTCGACTTATGATGTTAATGTTTTAGGTATAAAACTTGTCGAAGACGCTCGTCCTAAACTACCTGATTCTTGTACAAAAACGACGTCGATTATAGATTGCAAAATAGATGCTTGAAAACGTGGCTAAGGATTCTACATTGATCAAATGTATCATTTCTTATGACGTGCCGTAAGTTTATGAACATAACGTAATCAACGGTGCTCCAAAAATGAGCCGAAACCGAAAGACCAACGATAAAGTTGGTCAAAAATCATAATTTTTTTAATTACAGTGGACTTATTCCCCATGAACTCATTTCATAAACTCAAAAGTTCAAAAATGAATAAAACTTTATTGGCAGACAACTTAAAGATTTTACGATAATGCGCTGCAATTATCGTATCTGCTTCAGGATGTGCGCCATGAGTCCAATGAAGCCATTAAAAATCATTTACTGAAGGCAGTACCTTACTTTATTGCCATAAAAATTATATTACCTTAAGGATCTTGAATTCCAAAGTTTTAATTTATATTCAAAAATCGATAGATTTATATATATATTTATATATAATATAAACTCCTAAATGCATACCTTTTTTGCATGTTTTCTGCAACATACTGTGATTTGGCATTTAAAACTACACCTGAGGGAGTGTTTCTTTACTTCATCGATATTATTTGCATTTATTTCTGTTATTGACACATCCATACAAACATATAAACCAACAACGAAAATAGCAATGCAGAAAAATTGAAATGAACTTCGTTCGTCTACCTTATGCAATTGACAGATTGTGTAGAAAATGCTGCGACCAAGCTGATAAGCACTCAACCTTGCATAAATAAATAATCTAGCAGTGCAACATGGCGTATGAGTAACTAAATAAAATAAAATAAATATAAATGTTTTGTTACACGTGTGTGTGTGTGTAAAAAGAGTTGAAACTACACTAAGCAATTGAGTTGTTCATACACTCGCACATACATATACACACAGTCGATAAAAGGCCAACAATAAAACAGTTTTGCCCTGCGCTTTTTTCTGCTTCGAGTCTCCAGGGGCATCGTTACGGCAGAGGGTTGGGCACATTGGCGCCGACTACTCAAGCATATTGTCAGTCGCCAAAGTTATTGTGTGGCTGGCAAATAGTTCAAATGCATGTCTGCAATTTTCTACAGGCAGACAATGTTCGTTTGTACACACGTGCTTATCTATGTACTTATGTGAATATACGCATGTATGCGTGCCGGCTTGTTTCTATATAAGTATGTATTTGTTTTTGCTGCACTTTTAGTTGTTTTTTGTGTGTTTGCAGCCGCTTTTCTACTTAAATGAGCAAAAATAATTACCAAAAAAAGATGTTGAAAGTAAATACTTTCTTGGTAGAAAAAAAAGCAAATATATTTTCAGAGCAGGCACAAAAGATTGAAAGTTCAAGCAATGAAGCGAAAACACTACAAGGCGATTACAAATGAATAATAAAATATTTTGAATTGGAATTTTGGTTGTGTTTCAACAAAAATCATATAAATTCTTTTAGTATCAGGCACAACGAAGCTTTAAATTCGGGCTGTAGTCACCCAACTTATGTTAATCAAAGTAATATTAAACAAGTAAGGTTAAGATATCTCTAAGATTAACCAATAATTGTATATAAGGAATAAACTCTTACATTAAGTAGCATTTTGAAACAAGAGCATACTGTGATAATAAGAATATGACCGATAATTTTGGTAAAAAGTAAGCGATTGGCACTGAGATGGAATACCACAAAGAAACTATATTTTATCTCAATAATATCAATGCCTTAATGCATTTGCCATGGTCGTCAACAAAATAAAACCAAAGGGGGAGCTCACATCCGAGACTGTTTTTTTTTTGTTTTTTCATTGGTAGTGCTTTTTACGTGGCGGCTCCCAAACCCAGCGCACAACCCTGTGGAAGTTTAGCTCGCTTTCAAACGGATGTTCTTTGGCTTCACAGAGGATATTTGGTCAAAGACCGGAAGCCTTGAGCTGCTTGAGCCATATGTAAAATAATCGTTTCTAGCCACTCCCAAGTAAATGGCAAACAGAGAACTTTCCTAACTTGCGTGAACTTCTACACATGACTCCATACTCATCAGTAAAGTAAAGTATGACTGCAAATTTCGTGTATCCCTCAGACAACTCTCGCATAAAGGATAAATATATATTCATTCAATTGCAGCAAATAAAAACAATAAAGCAGAAAACTTGATGACACGAAGAGGCCGCTTCATTTGCTTTCTTATTGTGCTTGCTGAGTTTCATTTTCTCATGAATAGTGCAGACAGGCTTGATATAATGGCGGTATTCTCTGTTTTATTGTCGTGCTGTTTTGAGTACAAATATTAAACACATAAAGACGACAGAGAGAAGGTTGCATACCCTTCCGTTCACATATGTCAACTTTTGTATATTAAATATATTTTTGCCAAGAATTCTTCACGGAGGACTATCCTGAGTAGTTATGGCGTATTCCATTCATAGTTGAGCTCGGAGCTGAAGTGTTGACGTATGAAAATATATAAAAGGAAGTCACAAAAACGTAACTTCTCAAATTACGGCAATCAACTTTTCGGCTTTATTATTATTGTCTCTTCCTTCTTTTGGCATTTACTTCCAATTTATGGAAAATCGATAGGACGTTAGGTTGACGCCTGTTCAGTATTTCGTTTCTTAAGAAATTCGGATAATGTAACTTTATATTTTAATAAAACTGTAGTTTTATGTATAGAGTTTATAGTCAAATGGAGTTGAGAAGAATGAACGGTGTTCCTCAGTTAATGGGGTCGTCTACCTTCGCGCTGAAATTTCGCAAAATCATATCAAAGACTAAAAACCACTGCTTTAGGAAAAGCGTTTTTAATGTTTAAATTAAATATGTATATGCAAAACAAACCGGGAAGCAATAATTTTGGAAGGCAGTTGTCCCCTCTATAATAGTACTTCGAATTATAAAAAGTGAGTAATTTCGAGGTTCTATACTTTTTTAAAGAAAAAACACGAACATTTCATGTTTAAGGGGAAAAAAAATTTAAGGGAGCATAAATATTTATTATCAATCGAAAGAACATTCTTTCGCATTAATTTGTTAATCTTATCTCTTTCAATTGTTGGCCACGGCAGCGTCTCACATGGTCCATCCGTTGAGTCCAATTTTAGATGACTCGTTCAAGAATTTCAATCGGTGATTGGCTAATGAGACGCGTGATGTTTTGCTGCAAGGCATGAATCGAACCGGGATTGTCCGCATAGACTTAAGATTTTACATATATCACACGATCTTTTTGGCCAATCGACCTTGAAAAAACGTGAAATTATCTGCTTACTGAAGTTTAGGAAGTGGCACCGTCTTGTTAAAACCAAATGCCTCCGAGATGATGAGCTTCAATTTCAGGCGCCATTGTCGGTTAAGTTCTCACCGGCATCATTTTGAAAAGAATATGGACCGATGATTCTCTCGGGCCACAAACCACACCAAACCGTTTTTTTTTTCTGAATAAAATGAGAGCTTCTGAATCTCTTCAGGTTTTTCTTCATCATCAAACGCCAAGACGTTCCATACGTCTGTTCAAGTATGAAATATAATATGAATTCTCAGCCGCAGGATGGGTGATGGTGTTACGAATAGTACGCTCAGTAGGCCGATTATGTTGACCATAAGTTGAGCGAAGCGCGCGTAACACATTCTTTACAGAACGTGAATTTTCTATATTACGAAACGATGAACGATTTGTAAACGCTGCTCAGGTGTAAGTCTTTCCAATTAAGACATCTGTGATTATTGACTCAAGGACAGGTTTTGAGGCGTCAACTGTGAGGCTTACCATTTTAGGATGACTGCAGTAGGACTTTACTCAAGTCTCTGCTTCGTATCCATCCAAAAGTGTAGAGCTTAATGCGACTCTAATATCAAGATGCTTTGGTAGTTGTGGCATTTTTCAGTACTAATTGGCTCTGTATAATGGACACACTAACCTTCTTGGAAGGGTTTGAGACCCATCTACAACCTCTGCCGTGCTTTGGGTCTGGTACCCGGACCCTCAACGCCACATTGAGTGATGAAGACATTGATGATTCTTACCGCATTCGGCTATTAGACCACGAAACTCCCTGCTAACATTTAATCGTCTATCTGTTCAACTGATCTCCATTGCCCCAAAGTTACTAAGTAAGAGTAACAACGGTCACTCTGTTTAACATGCGTCCAACTTTCAATACTCGCGCCATACATAAACCCCGGCCTGCTAGAAAGTTACCTCTGATGTAGACATGCATTCAAACGCCCATACCCCGCAAGAACGAAATCTACGCTCAAACCGAATCTAAAGTCAGGATTTCCTTCTACAAACCTAACTTTCTGAATATACTCATTCAGCGGTGTACGGACAGTAGTTTTTGTCGACCCAAGACCGTCGAAGCTAATTCCCACCATACATACATAACTTCACAAGTGGCATAGACCACAAATAAGCCCACAATTGTCAAGACAATTGCCAGCAAACGCTCCCTCACTCTCACCAAGTGTAGAGAGAAACATAATTTTTCATCCATGGTTAACCCCAAGTATTGGACTTGCGTTACGTACATGATGCTGACCCCATCCTCACGGGCAATCGGTGGAGGCATTGTTGCCCCAATAAGAACGAGCATCACTGCTGACCTTATCAGGGATCTCAGAAGAGGAATAATGCTGGCACTTTTCCACACACGTGAAAAATACCTCCCACACATGCACTTCATGCACTTACCGTAAATGGCCTCCAGGTACTCCCGAATGAACTACCAAGAGCTTTTGCACATCTTTCTGCTGAAATCATCAAGACATGGGCACTGTTTTGACCTAAGTAGGCCAAAGCCGAGCCCCAACTCCTTATCATCTTATGGGGGAACATGTGCCTCTTCTGCTTGAGGTGTCTGCAGACTTGTAAGTATTGCTCACTTAAAGTTCTAACATTTTTCCAAATACGAGAAAGAACTTCGTTGGCCTGGCAGCCAATAATGAATTAAACAAATTTTTTAAATCCTCTTCTGAGGTTAACCATATTCCAGTGAGGATGTTTTGAATTGACCGGAACAAATGTTATTGGAAGGGACAAATTTTGGACTATAAGACGTTCGTAATACTAGCCGCAAATTCTGTTCGACTTTGTAGTTAATTTGGCTGGTTGGAAAGGTTTCACATAAGTTGTTTTTGCCATTAAGCTTTGTCGCAACGTATCGAGTTTTCATCATTAGCCACAAACGACTTTCTTTGTAGCGCTAAAATAAAATTTCCGACATGCAAAATGTTCTTTCAATATCTAATTGGCATCATATGACTCTCAGTTTTCTTGCTTGAGTATCTTCTAAAGATTTTGCACGTTATTCTTATGTTTGGTTGTAATATTCATTGAGTAATACTTTCTGCTCCTCATTTCTAAAGTTTTTTTTGGCCACCCAGGACGTTGATGCAAACCACTTTTGGCACGTGGTTCATGATAAGCTTTCGCCGAAATATAATGATTTTCGGCTAAAATTTTCTTTATACTTCAGGCACAAAGTTCCATATATGTGAGACATTAGTAATTATTATTATTTACGCTTCAAATGCAGGACATATACTGAAATAGATGCTTCCGGACATTAGATTTCCAACGCTTATCCGGCTCATTGGAACAATATAATAGCAGTAAACCATAACCACGATAAAGCCCAGATTTGTGAAGTCTTAATGCGTACATTTACTCTAGAAACCACAGCGTTTTTTAATAATAAATTGCTGATAAAAACAAGTAAGGAAGGGCTAAGTTCGGGTGTCACCGAACATTTTATACTCTCGCATGATAAAGTGATAATCGAGATTTCAGGCGTGGTTGTGAACCGATTTCACCCATATTTGGTACATGTCTTCAGGGTGTTAAGAAAATATTACATACCGAATTTCATTGAAATCGGTGGAGTACTTCCTGAGATATGGTTTTTGGTCCATAAGTGGGCGACGCCACGCCCATTTTCAATTTAAAAAAAAAACTTGGATGCAGCTTCCTTCTGAYATTTCTTCCGTAAAATTTAGTGTTTCTGACRTTTTWTGTTAGTCGGTTAACGCACTTTTAGTGATTTTCAACATAACCTTTGTATGGGAGGTGGGCGTGGTTATTATCCGATTTCTTTTGAACTGTATATGGAAATGCCTAAAAGAAACGACTCTATACGGTTTGGTTGACATAGCTATAGTAGTTTACGAGATATGTACAAAAAAAAAAATAGTAGTACGTCCAAATATGCCCCTCCCTAATGCGATCTTTTGTTAATTTTAATATCTTTATTTATGGCTTAGTTATGACACTTTATATGTTTTCGGTTTCCGCCAGTTTGTGGTCGTGGCAGTGGGCCGATTTTGTCCATCTTCGAACTTAACCTTCTTATGGAGCCAAGAAATATGTGTACCAAGTTTTATCATGATATCTCAATTTTTACTCAAGTTACAGCTTGCACGGACGGACGGACAGACAGACATTCGGATTTCAACTCTACTCGTCACCCTGATCACTTTGGTATATACATATAACCCTATACCTGACTCTTTTAGTTTTAGGACTTACAAACAACCGTTATGTGAACAAAACTATAATACTCTATTTAGCAACTTTGTTGCGAGAATATAATTAACGAAACTTCAAGAGGAATGAAACTAGATTTAGAACTGTAAAAATTCAAAAAGGCCTTTTCAGAACTCTGAAGTATATGAGTTGCTTTACTTGACTATTTAACTCAAAATTCTTTCGTATTCTTTCAGCACAACTACATTTATTTTTCTAGTTCATGGTTTAACTCAATGGAAAATAATAATCGCAAAAAGAATATAAATCAAACCGCGGTTATGAAATTTTTCTGCAAATCTTTGCCCAACAAAAAAAAAAAAACCTAAGAAAAACTGAAATAATATCTTTTCTTTGTTACTTTAAATGACCTTTTGCACAATATAACCACAAACAACAATTGAAAACGTATTCACCATTTTGATTTGTCTGTCCATTTGCTATAGCTTGCCTTTTCCGCTTACCTCCCCCCATTCTCCACAAGTACATTTCTACATTATTTGCGCAATTTCTTCATTTCTAATTTAGTATTTTTATTTGTGCTCAATCGTCTGCACTCACCCACACCTTGTGCACCCCTGGAAGCCTGATAAACATCTTAATCGTTTGCAATTTGTCTTATTTTGAAGAACACCCACGCCGCAGACTTGGGAGAATGAAAGAAATTGAGTGCAAAATACATAAAAATAAGAAAGTTATTGTAAACTCGCATTAGCCCCTGCGTATGTGGGTGCGGGCGGGGGATATTTATTTTTAAAGAAAAAAGGTCAAGCCTTGGCAAAGGTGATATAAAACTGTTGGGTTTTAAGAGCATGGTGACGGTAGTCAACATTTATTGAGGCCACAAAAGTGTCAATTACACTTTTGTGTTTGTTGTAAAATCAATCGATTATTTTTGGGAAATTGTTTGTTGAAAATGAGAAAAAACAGCGAGCTAAAGTTTTAAAGGGTGTAGAAATATGAGAGACCTTTTGGTGTAAGGCAGCGAATAGTAAAATCAATCGATTATTTTGTTTTGCAAAAAAGTAGAAAAAAATTGAAAATACAAAAAAATAACGGTAATATTTCTAAATATTATTTTTTCACGCCCGAACATCTAAAAAAAATTTCCACACTTTGGAACTCCGCCAAACACGAAGAACTTTGCACTCATTCACTTAATCGGCTGCTGTATTTGTATGCATTACCTTTATTGCTGTTAAGTTGTTATTGCTTTTATACGTTTAATACCCAACATGTCTGGTAGCGATAACAATAATTGCCTGCCACGTTTAATACAACAATAATAAAGCATCAACTGACCGCTTCAATTATTTCTACAACCATTTGAGCTTATCTACCTTTACACCTACAGCAGAGTTGAGTCACTAATACTTCAGCAAGCAAATAAAGCTACTATTATGTGCCTATTATTTGGTTTAAATATTTGTGTATATACTTTCAACCGATTATTATCTTAATTAAGTGTCAATTGTTGTGGGAGAACTAATGAAATTTGTAATTTTGTAATGTAATGAGGTGACTATGCCGACAGGGCGTATGAGTAATATTGCGTTAGAATCCCTATACGTAATTATAAAATGTAATATTTGTATACAAATGTTATACAAAACAAATAATTATGAAATATATTATATAAATTATGAAAACAGTATGAAATTATGAATTATTTATTATTTTCTTTTGCGGAATTTGGTTGGTTGAAAAGGGAACGCAGGTGTGCCAGACCTCAAAGATACGCACTTAAGTCATCATTGTACTCAATGCGCAATTCGGTGAAGCTAATAAGACACATTTTTTTTTTTCAGCTGCCCAATGTTTTCAAAATTTTAAACGTTGCTGGCTGTGTGATATATCTCGTCTCGTCTGAAGGCTGCGCGTTCACAATGTTCCAGCATCTCGTAAATCTCCGTGTATATTATGATTTTTATAAAGATTTTTGAGGTAGATGGCCCGTGATGACCTCTACAAGCTGGCTTAGTCTGTCCACTATCAACACTACCCCAAAATAAATTTGTGGCATACCCTATGTTCCAAGACCTTAGGGGTTCCTGTAAAGCCTCTTGAAAAAGTTATAATATCTTGGTTGGCTTGGGAGGAGTGTATATGTGGCTGATCCTGATAGGACCAACTCTTTTGTCTTTTCATTTCCTTCTATTCTTATGTGACAAGATACTCAAATGATATTTACCGAGTCTCTCCTTGAAAGTTTAGTTAATGATTCCTTTCCTAACCTAAAGTAGAGTGACTTAGTGTAGGCCCTACAGATAGCATTAATTGTATTTTAGCTATTCACTAGAAAGATAATGTACTTAATGTCTTATATTATTTCAACAGCTTCAGACTGAAAGAAAGACTGTATGGATTCAGTATGTATTATTACAAAAGAAGTCTGCTCCTATTCCAGTTTCACCTTCTTACTCATATTTCGCAGTTGGAATTGACGACCAAAAAACCATTGGCCCATTCTTTTCTAAAAGGGAACACAAATATCGTGTTTTACTTCTCATGAATCTCATTGAAAAACTAGCCCGAGTTACGTAACTACATCGAGATCATGCTGACATTGGCAAGACTTGATCCGAGAATATTCTGCATCATATATCTTTTGGTTATGAGTTGGTTGAATGCTAGGACTTCTTTTATTACGTAAAGCCAAGCTGCTTTAGTATATTATTATTGCGATTTCACGATTGGGCAGAAAAAAATTGGATGACACCCATATTTATTTCACCTTTAAAATTTCACCTTCGATCGGGATTTATTTGGTAAAATTGAACAATCTGGAAGGTTCATCAGCTGATTGGAAGAATGTAAAATAGTCTTCTCAACCCTTCTTTCCCAAAGGTGCTGCCTTTGCCAAGTCAATGCCAAAATACCTCGGATCTCATACTTTTAGATATCCAGGTGAAAGAGAGGAAATAGAAATAAAGCACCTAAGCAGATTTATGATAGGTTCAAGGCGATTCACCGATAGCTGATATCGAACTACATAGGTGTCATCTCCCGCCATATTAGGGGTCAGCCATCTAACATAATCCACCTTGAAAACTATTTAATATGTTATAATTTTCTACATAACTATAGACATTTCAAATTTAAGAGCGTTGATGTTACGGTACGTTTCCATGTCGGTCGATCGATTCAAAAATTGAACAGTGAACGTGAAATACTATTTGGAAATAATTTAATAGACCACATTGTAATTACGGAATTTTTGGACAATTGGCAACCAATTCAGTATCTAAAAAATTTCTTTTGGAAGCCGTCAGCGGTTTTTACGGGCGGAATTTGTGTTCAACACTTAGTCTTTCAATAGCTCCATAGCTTTCATACACGGAATATGAGAAAGTCGTCCATCCAGTCGGTAAATACAGATATGTAAAAACAAAAACTTTAACTTCGGCTGAACCGAAACTATAATAACCTTTACAAATACAAAAGATTTGATACAAGAAGTTGATTCAGATGGCACAATTTGAATCTTAGGAGATTAAATTATTACCTCAAATAATAATCCCTGCCAAATTTCATGAAGAGATCTAGTTAAATGAAAAATTTATATAGACAAGCACTTGTTTGCGGTCTTTTCGTTTGTATGGCTGTTATATTCTAGAGTATTACGATATCGGCCGTTCTGACAAATGAGTAGGTTCTTAGGTAGAAAAAAAACGTGTGCAAAATTTCAAATCGTTATCTCAATGACTGAAGGACTACTTCGCATATATACACGCAGACAGACATACAGACGGACATCGAAGGAGATCGACTCTGCTCGTCACGCTGATGGTTTAGATATAAATATTATACGGCTTCCAACGTTTCATTCAGGGCGTTACAAACATCGTGGAAAATTTAATATAAGGTGCATTCCAAAGTAAGCAGGATTTAGAAAAAATGGAACAAATAGTTTCTGCTTTAATACAGCTTTTTGCATGGTCCAAAGGCATGTCGAACGAGTGTTATAGCTCGTCGGCTGGTATGGCCACAGGTATGCCGCTGCAAGCCTTTTGAATGGAGTCTACGTCTGCATAACGCTTTCGCACGGTCGCACGGTGCCATATCAGGTGAATATGGGAGTGGTTAATGTGTTTTTTTTTTTTTTTTTTTACCTCTTTAATGATGTCCTTCGAATATTGGATTCTGAGCAATTTTTGTTCTTAAACCAATTTGTACGGAACAAACCGTGCACAACCCTTTTGTAAGCCCAAATGGTCAGCCAAAATGCGATAAATCGATGTTTTGGAGATGTTTAAATCCATTTCCATGAATTTCAATAATGATTTCGGCTTATTTTTGTTGAATTCACACACAGTTTCAATGAAACTTTCGGTGATCACGTGTTTTGATTGGCCCACATCTTGATCGTAATTAATGTCGTAATTAATGTCGTCGGGATAGGCCAGCATAGCCATAAACTTGTTTCATCAATTGAAACGTTTCGGTAAAAGGTTTACCAATTTAAAACATAATTTAATCTTGGCTCTTTGTTCGAAGCTCATTTTCGCACCGATAACACAAACGCAATAACTTCACTTCCAATCTATCAAATGTCATGAAATACTCATTGGACAATCGATAAAGATGGCAGATTCTAACACACCAGCCGCCATATATGTAGATGGCTAGATTCAAAAATTCCTGTTTACTTTGAAACGCACCTTGTATACTCTGTTCAAGGTATAATTATACATATGATATTCGACTTAAAACTTTTGGAAAACAATTGATTATACCAATCTATATTATTTATACCAGTTGTTTGTTCGATTCGCCACTATAATGTGTTTCAAGAGCAAGTAAATCATGTGAAAGAGAAATAAATCTGGTATGAATATTGAATATTTCATCCATCCATTTTAAGATACATAACTACCTAATAATCTAATTCGACTAAGGGAAAATTATACAACTTTAAAACAAGCACCTAAGCATGGTAAATTAAATATATTAAATGGATTATTCCAAAATAAATCACTCAATTATAAACGTCTTTAAATGTTATACATTTTTGTAAACCATACAAGCACATATACGAACTATTTATATATTATATTGTATACTTTTACTACTATATATAAACGATAATTTCACGCCCATTGGAAGTTTACTGGGAATGTCTAAATTAGGCCAAAGTGTGAATTTATTCGAGTGGAAAACGAACGTCATCGCCACAACATGAAGAAAACGGTTAAAAGGAAATCAGGTTAAGAAATAACAACTGAAGCATACACATACACAGACAACACTGTTTTTTTATAATTGTACGGAAAGGCGTTGTTCGTTATACCTCACGCATTGATTTACGCGTTGCTCACCCAATATTCAGCCAACTGATTAACATTTAGATGAGATGTCAAGCTGCCGATTTGTATTAGCTGCCAAGCAGATGCGTTGCTAAAAGGATAAAGTCAAGTGCGCACAAAAGAACTTGACTTAATTTAACATAAATTAATTGACTTATTTCTGTATTGGAGGTAATAAATTACGAAGATGCTATCAATAATGAAGGAAGTGAGATCAGTTTAAGGATACTCGTAAGGTATGAAAATAACCAAACAGCTTAAAATGAGGGATATAGCGACCAACTGATGCTGCAGAAATGCGTTAGTAGGTGAAATTTTAAAGACATAGAACGATTTTTTTGAATAAATCACAGAACAATTATTTCAACTTCACAACTTTGGCTTTAAAAATAAGAAAACATTATAAAAAATTTTTTTGATTGTTGTAAGTCAAGGAAATTTTATTCCTTTAACAGTCAATATATGGTCTAAAAATAATGTATAGTAGAAAAACAACTCCAAAGACAATATAAAGAGACTGCTCTAGTCTTGAAAACAATTTTTTTTCATTCAAGGAGGTGGTTGGTATTCTGTGGAACTTCTTTGCATGAAGGATTCTAAAGTAAAAACTTTAGGGTGCTTGTAGAAAGAAATAAGATATATGTAACTCAAATTGACTCAGGACGCACAGGACGATTGAGTTCATGACTTAATTGACGTTAGTGATGCTAATATACTATGTGATGGTGCTGTGCACTATACGGAATCCATATTCCGCCATATCCAGATGTAGTGCAGAAGTCGGGAGTAGCAAAGCCGCAAGTCTCTTCCCTACTGAGGAAAAGAGAGCAAATTGAGTGTTTAGACTTCTTTAGGTTCACAGATTTTCCAGATTTCAGTAGTGAAACCATATTTTTGGATAAAGCAAGTTGTGAAATTTTGTGAGATAAAATTTTTCCGTAGAGCCAAGCTGCTTTAGTATAATTGAAGAGGGAAGCGAGATGCATTTGCTGACAACAAAAAAGAGAGGTCGAAATGCTTGAGTTTAAAGGCTTGACAAATTGGCCGACAGGAGTAATACTCGAAAATATTATGAAAAGTTGCGGCGACTAACAGACGGACACAAGACCAGAGCGTACTCTTATAAAACCCCCAGAGATGATCTAGTATCCGATGCGCAGGGCATACTAAAATTATGCAGGGAACACTTCTCCAACCTGCTGAATGACAATGAAAACATAACGCCAGAAGAAGGTGAACCCGATTCGACGTTCCATTGTCCGACCATAAAAAAGTTCCAATAGCAATTATTCTTCTGAAGAACAACAAAGCGGAGAGGCCGATGGATTGCCGGCCGAGCTATTCAAATATGGCGGCAAAGAACTGATAAGAAGAATGTATCGGCTTCTTTGTAGAATATGATCAGACGACAATTGGAATTTAAGTGTGCTTCAATAAAAAAGAAAAACAAATGTGTCTATTTTCGTCGAGCCAAGCTGCTTTAGCATCAACAAGCTTATGTCGTCTGAGCCATTGAATTTAGATAATTTGGCCTGGTTGTCGACACCTTGAACCCCTTTCTTGGTGAATGCAAATAGTACGCAGTATTTTGGCATTTGAAGTAGCCTCCATTCAGAAAAGGTAGTTGTAGGATCATGGAATTAATGTCATTATATTGCCAGGGACTAACGCTGATATCTGTCAAGGCTTGACAATTTACATATGATAGCAGCAGCAGAGAAATTGAAGCTCTTTCGAGAAACCACGTGAAAAATACTGATGCACTTGTTGTCTACATTCCTCGCAATGCTTACTTCACCTACTTCTCCAACGTGGCGCCGCCACTTCCACATCCACCGGCAAACGTATCGACGCTTTTCATATTCATTGATTTGTAATTGAAAGCCACAATTCTCTCTGAATATGTCTGGAAAATCGTGCGTCGTAGTGTTGCTGACGCTGACGAGGAAAATTGAAATGTGAAAATGTGCAAAGGAAAAATGGAAATTGCCAAATTTGAAATGCAAATTATTTCCCGCTTCCTTTCAACTTGACTTTTTTTCATCACAGCAATGAGCGGGTAATTCACAAATGAATGCAGGATTGTAGGAAAAAGTAGAAAGCATGAAAGACCACAACAACTTGCGTTCAATGCGTCTAAAGCATTCAAGAATTATTGCCGACTACGGCGCCTTGCGTTTCGCATTCGCATGCGCCTTCAAGCCAATTTTGTTCGTAATTTATGCGTAATTCTTTGGCATTCATTCGCTCGCTTCACACACACACACAAACACATATACATATTTGTATGTACCGCGCTCATTGCTGTGAAACAATGCCAAGGCGCAGCGCTGCGGAAATGCATTTAAAACAATAATACAAATTCTGATTGCTTCGGTTTGCTTCAGATTTGGCGCAATGAAAAATGCTCGAACAGACTTTTAACTTAAGGCGCATAAATTTTAAAACAATCACACACACATATACATGTAGAAATACAATATAGTAAGCGTATGCGTTGTTCGCTTATAAATTACTCAATTACTTTTGCAAATTAAATTTATACACTTCAAATAAATAAACAGAAACTAGCGTTGCCAACCCAAAAACCACTGGATTTGCTTAAACAACAACTAAATCTTATTGCTTAGCGAACGCAATAACGGTATATTCACTGCTGCAAATCTCAGCCACACATATGTATATTTATTCACTTACGCTTGTATTCGTGTATGCCATTTCCTTTGTGGCTCTGCAGTTGATGCCTTCATTATTCTTTAATAAAATATTTCACGAATTCACCGCACCGCAGCTTTGTCTGCGCCTTTGCCAGTGCTAAGCAATCGCTTCGGCTGCACCTTGATTACTTTGCTTGTTCGGTCGGTATTTCACTTTAAATTTCGCTCATTTATCAAATTGCTTAGTGTGGCTTGTTTGGTTATAGTGCAAATACTAAATATGCTCGTGTTTGTATGTATATCCAAATATATTTATAAACCTATATACTAACTATATGTTACTTGACTGAATGTTTAAGTTGAACAAGGTTGTTTTAGGGCAAAAACTGAATGAAAATTTAAACAGATGGCTTTTGCAAAAAAACGAAACAACTTCGAAATATGAACACCCTAATGTACTATGTATAGTATTATACTTTTCGTGAATAAAAGTCATGTGTATCTGTAATGTAGAGTGTCTTCGGAGAACAGAAAGATATCGTAATTAAAATTTTAGTTCTGGTTCCTGACCTCCAGATCAGTTCAGAAGGTTTCTGTAGTTTGCTGAATACAAGTAAACAGGATTTAGAAAAACAGAACAAATAGTTTTTTTCCAGCAAAATCAATTCATTTTATTCAAAAAGGTCTCCTTCTGCTTTAATACAGCTTTTTGCACCGTCCAAAAGCATGTCGAACGAGTGTTTTAGCTCGTTGGCCGGTATAGCCGCCAGGATGCTGGTGCAAGGCTATTGAATGACCTCTACGTCTACGGTACGCTTTCCTTTCATGGGCAAATACATTTTTCCGAAAGGGAAGAAGTCGCACGCTGCCATGTCAGGTGAATACGAGGAGTGGTTAATGGTTAAAATGTGATTTTTGGTGAAATAATCGTCCTTCGAATGTTGGATCCTGAGCAATGTTCGGTCAAAATGCGATAAATAGATCTTTTGGAGATGCTCATTTCCATTTCCATGCATTTCAAAGACGATTTCGGCTTATTTTTGATGAATTCACGCACAATTTCGATGGAATTTCCGGTGATGACGGATTTTGTTTGGCCCACATGTTGATCGTCATTTATGTCCTCACGACCACTTTGAAAACGTTGAAACCACTCGTGCACTCTGCTACGGGATAGGCAATCATAACCATAAACTTGTTTGAAATTTTTAAACGTTTCGGTAAAACTTTTACCAATTTTAATACAAAATTTAATGTTGGCTCTTTGTCCGAAGCTCATTTTCGCACCGATAACACAAACATACTGACACTTACAACCCAATAACTTCACTTCCAATCAATGAAATGTCAAATTATCACTGGACAATCAATAAAGATAGCAGACATATAGATGGCGCCACCAGGGGGCGCTATAATCCAAAATTCCTGTTTACTTTGGATCGTGTCTTGTATAGATTGTCACAGCTAGGGCATATAATACAAGTAATATTGAAAGAAGAAGAAATCACGCATTCTTGCGAAAGTTTCAATTGTAGTGGCGCGGTGAAGAAACTCCAAAACTTCGGAAACTGGTGTATTGTATAAGGTCTGGTCGGAAGAAATTTATGATGTTTGCATTTAATTTAAGATTTATATATATGATGTATTATATTTGGATATATGTAAGTAGTTGTGATCCGGAGACAGAAATGGCAATGCTTAAACCAACTGTACTGCATAGAGGTACTTAGCAGCAGATAGAAGACTATTGGATCACACTATAATAGTAACTTATTAAAAGAAAAAAAAAAAAAATATCTTGGTACCACAGCTTCAGCCACACAATTAAATCTTTTAGAGATTTTTTCGAAATGTGAGTTCCAACTACATTATCTTTCTGATTTCAGAACCAATACTAGACTAAATGAACATAACTGTTATGGTTTCTTTACCACCAGGAAACGGAAGTACATCCGGGCAACTGCTGCTTTCTTTTTATTTTAAGTTAGGAAGTTGTATGACGAAGAAATGATATAATGCCAGCATGTCACAAAATAGCAGCGAACTAGTTGGAAATTATAGGACAAATTCCATGTGCGTGTCTTCTTTCCAAATGCCACTCTCATAGAAATTCTCATTCTTATTGGCAAGGAACTGGGACAGTCGATTTTAATATGCTTTTCTCGAGGCAAAATCATTCGTTTCACCAGTAAAATTATCATAAGTGGGGATTATACGGAGGAAATATAAGAATCTCCTAAAAAATCTCCAGGACCTTCTGGCGAGTTAATATCGATGTGCGTTTCTCGGCATTGTTCTGATGAAATTGTCTTATTTGCCAAAGCTAGCCATTTCAGATCATTTGTTTCTTTCACAAGGTCCAATAGTTGATATTATATACAGGTATCACTTAACAGTTTCGCCTCATAGTAGACGATTCCCTCCTAATACCTCCAAACACATAGCAAATCATTTCTGACCGTCAACTCAATATTTTTGTAAACCAAAATATTTCCGTATTTATTCGATTTGATTGTGAATAGGAATCTCATAAAAATACTGATTATTTCTACATATATTACTTGTGGATATAGCAGGTAGGTGCATTGTTGTGAAGGCCGCTCAAAGAATCAGGAAATGGGTATTTGAGAAGGTTCAAACATGGTTATTCTAAATTGCTTTCTATTATTAACTGCATATTTGAAAACTTGGATCACTTCGACGCAGAGTTTACTCCTGCTAACTTTTTCAATGCTTACATACTGTTGAGGGATACTTGAACGACGTAAGTAGATATTTCATTTCGATAGTAGAGCGGCAATACTAGGACTGAGCTCGCTCAGTGTATGCACAAAGTTAGTGAAGGAGTATTTTTTCTCAATAACAGTACCAAATGGGAACGACTTGGATCGCTGTTATTTTCTTGTGCTCTAACACTGGACGTATGAACCACGCTAGGACTTATTAAGTTTTTCGACTGCGAGATCTTTCGGCACTACTCGCTCTTAGCATGGTTTATTTTATTGCAATCTTTGAAAGGTGGTTTTGAAACAACCAATCAGTTGCATGCCATTGTCCAGCCCTTGCAAATCTGTGGTTTAAACGTCTCTACATTCATGTTTTTGTCGAGCCATGAGAGATAGTCAAAATTGATAGTAACTATTTCTATAAATTTGCAGTTTAGTTTAAGCGTTTTATGGATGTGTGTATGTAGAATGAAATATATACGTTTTATTAGTCCCCATTCACCCGAGTACTAAGTTATCTAAATGAGTCCTGTTGGCGTTTATAATAGACTCTAGTTTTTTAACATAATTCAACCTAACGTAGTTTAGTTCAGTTAGTTTTAGTTTTTATGTTATCATTTTGCCTATAGATCTAAAAAAAATACAGTGTTTGTTGTAAGTGAAGTTATTGCGAGCCAAACGAAGCCCCTTGATGTTCTAAGGGCCAAATGAGCTATTTGAATAGCAATTATCCACCTGAGGAAAAACATAGTGGCTGGTCTGAATGGTTCCGGGATGAGTTAGGGAGCATGTATCGGCTCCATATAGATTATGATCGGACGAAAGCATGCCTGATGATCGTAATTTAAGTGTGCTTTACCCAATTCACAAAATGTGAGATTTCAAAATCTGCGCCAACTACGTTGGACTCTAGCTCTAAGAGTATTCGACGCAGTATTCGCCGAGGGAAGCAGAGGAAGAGAAAGACCTCCACTGCGTTGGAAAGATCAGGACCAAGAGTAGAACCTGGCTACACTAGAAATATTCAATTGGCGAGAAACAGCGCCAAGAAAGAACGACTGGCGCGCTGTTATAAACTCGGCTATAACCGCGTATGTAATTTGTTATACGAAACTACAACTATATCTGAGTTTGGAACCCCTACAAAATAAGTTTTATTATATTTTTATTTGTGATACGTATTATAGCTTTAGTGCAACCGCAGTTAACGCTCTTTCTTGTTTAATAAATAATTCTTATACATAATTAAGCATACACACTATATGTCATTTTCAAATGATTGCGAAGGCAAAATGTGGTTTTTGTGGGTTTTTGGTGGGAAAAAATATTATTTGCAGAAAATTATGGAATTCTTAATCAGCAAGCACGTCAAATGCTTCACAAAAACCAATAGCAATTCTATATGAAGTAAAGTTAAATGAGAAGTACTCAGCAAACGGAAACGAGTATGTGCATATGGGTATGTGTGCTCCCATATAGCCGACAAGTGCGCACACAAACCACGGAATTGTTTGTTTATCTTGCGAAACTCAGTTGATGCAAACAAGAAATTTTGCTTACACAAGCAATTTGCCACAAGATAAATTCAAACACACACACGCACATATGCATACTCAATCATAACTTAAATTTCTCGCGAAGGAAACAATTCAGCAACCACAACAAGTGCGAGTGGAAGTAAGCAATTTGCAGTCGCTGCATATGTCACGTGACAACGCAGACACAGCGCAAAGTGAGCAAAATAAAGCAAACTTAGAGCGGATCTCTAGTAAAAGCGTATGCAAATGCCAGGGACTAAAAGTGAAGTGAGCGAAGTAGGAAATTCGAGCTGGAAATGGCTGCAGTTAAAGATGCATGTATGTATGTATGTGTGTATGTGTTAGTGTAAGTAGCGAAGAAATTGGGAGGCACTTGACAGGAAGTAAACTTTGCTTACAGCAAGCAACACTAATCATAATAACACTAACAACAATAAAAACAGCAGCTGCCAGAACCTGAGCCTGAGCCATAAACTGTAGCAACAAAACTTGAACTGGAAGACTTAAATACGCATCTGCAACGTTAAGACATAGGTGAAAATTGAGAAAATTGCTAAACAACTTGTCATGAAGATACACACAAGTTAGGCAAGTAACTATTCGTTAAATATATGGGGAGTAGGGACACAGTGGTACAGCCCGAACATTTATGGGAAAGAAAGTTGGTGCTGCGAAAATTACCAAAGCTTCCATAAAATCTTATTGAAGTAAAAAAGCGTTAAGTCCAGTAATAAGTAATAAGGGGTAAGGGTGTGGCATTTTAGAAATGATTTCAAGTAAGTGACCGCCATGCCTGGCTCGACTAAATTCCAATTTTCGGCCAAGTTTCGAAACAATTGGGGCCATAACATACGCCAGCAATAACGTGTCGAATATTGGCTTCAAAGTCGTGAATCGATTTGACCTTACCTGCATAGTAAAGCGACTAAGCTTCATAGAAATAATTCGGTGGTGTTAAATAGCACGATCTTGGAAGGCACGCATCACCAARTCACTAATACTTTTTTTTAAACAAATAGATTGTTTCGTCGGTTGTATGGAATGTAGCATCAGCCCATAGAGCACATGACTTTTTAGGGAATAACGGCATCTCAACAAAGGCTCATGTATTATCAGAATCCCAAACGCGTTAATTTAGTTTACTGACATACTCATTCAACCAAAAGTGAGCTTCATCGTTGAACAAAGTTCTCATTTTGTCAAAAAGACAAATTTCGAAAAAAATATCACCTTATTGGAAACTACATATCTAAAATACCACTCTTCAGTTTTTCTCGTGATATTCTCTCAGCCATATTTAAGTTTTTCCGTTAATAGGTTTGAAGGGTTCCCTACTTGTTTAAAGAAAAAATACAGAAACTTCAAATTTAATTGGGAATGTTTATTGTCATTTGATAGAACATTTTTCTGAATTTATTTTTTGAAGATTATTTCTTTCAAATATTGGCCGCGGCTACGATGAAAATGGTCTATTGAGTTCAATTTTCGATAACTCGTTCGAGCATTTCGTCTGGTATCTGGCCAATCACACTCGTGATGTTTTGCTTCAAGGCCTGTGCGAGATTCCCCGCATAGACTTTAGGCTTTACATATCCCCACAGGAATAAGTGTAACGGTGTTATATCACATATTGATAGCCAATCTACCGGCACAAAACGAGAAATTATCTGCTCACTAAAGTGTTCTCTCAATAAATCCATTGATTGATGCGATATGTGCGAAGTAGCACCATCTTGTTGAAACCAAATGCCACCGAGATAATGAGCATCAATTTCAGGTATCAAATAGACAGTTATCATAACGCGATAACGATTGCCATTGACGGTTATTTCTCAACGGTATAATTTTTTGAATCGATTTTTCATCGATGATTCCACCGGCCCATAAACCACAACAAACTATTGTATTTTGTGGATAAAATGGCAACTTTTGAATCTTTTCGATCGATGTAAAATGGCCCAAATCGTTCTATACGTCTGTCCGAGTTGCAAATTTCACCTAATCGACTCTCCACGGTCTACGACTGCTATATTTTTTCCACTGCGTGCTGGACGTGAGTAATTTTGTTACGAATAGTACCCTCAATATGTCGATTACGTTGATCATACATTGAGCAATATTGAACAAAAGTAACATGACATCCAAAAAGTGCCATTAAAAATGTTTCTCTACTTCGATTACCCGTTATAAGGCTTACGTACTTTTGATTGAATGAGTTCTCTTTTTAAATGAAGATACAACTTATTACTGTAGCAGAGTATAATGGGTCAAAGATGAGCTCGATAAGTGTAAAAAAAAGTGCAGTAGATATTTAACCATTCTCCCAAACCTAAAGCAGACTTAGAAAGACATTTCGATTGGTCTTTAATTAACTACAATATATCTAAGACATATATTTATATGGAATGTTTTCCACAATAACCACACTGTGCGTTGGATTTACACTCCCAAGCATACCTTGAGGCGCACGGGAAGTTCACTGATGTATTTATTTTGTAGTTAGAAAAGAAGAAGAACCAAAAAAAGGATACGAAACTATAAAATGCACTATAACGAATCGAGTCTAAAGTTCCTTTTCATGTATTTCGTTTTGCACTGTTAGTTGCTAGCTGTGTTGCTGTTGTTGTTGGTGACAACAGGAGGTTTGTGTTAAGTGTCTAGGATTTGTTTTGTATATATAGTTTTACGTATAGTTTCTTGCACCTCTGGGCATTGCACCTCTTTAAGATTTTTGCTCATCAAGTGCATATACAAATATGTCTAAGTATGTGTGGAGTATTTCGCATGTTGCATAGATCAACATGATTGCATGTAATGCTCTATATATCCTGCGGGAAATTGTTTGTTGAATGCAGGAATTAAATTGTACATATAGCAAGGTCTCTAGTATTAATATACAGGTGATTTCATATTAAGGTGGACTCTGTTTTTACTCGAATGTAATAAATATAAATGCTTTGAAAATGAATGATTAACTTTGAGAGTAGGGTCATTTAGAAGTGGCGGTCTTTTGCTGCCTTAGGTAGAACTTCCGTTGAAAGATCTCTTTGCTGCAAACCACACGAAAAAATCGGACGACAATTGACCGCTAGAGAATTTCCACATCGAACTTTCGGGTATAGCTCGGTGGATCATGGCTTTTTGGCAGGCACCGACTACATGATCACACCTTTCAATTGGAAGAGATATTTAGAGTAAACATAGTGGCTGGCGTCAAAGCATGCTAGCTGGGCCCAAAACGTTAAATATTTATCTCATCAGTCGAAAATAGAGGATGCAGTTGGTGTTGGGATATATATACCGTCCTTAGGTACAGGGTGGCTGATTAATTTTGTTACATTAAGAAACTCAAATAATTTTTTTTCAGTGTATGGAATTAATGCCCCTCCTGCTCGTTGTTGTTCATTACTGCTTGGAGAGTTGAGACAGGAATAGCCGCCATTGTTTCTCAAATGGATTGCCTTGTTCATTCAAATTTGTTGGTTTTGCTTTGTAGAGCTTCCTGTTTGTAATAGCCCCACAAGAAAAAGTCAGGTGTAGTAAGGTCAGGTGACCTGGGTGGCCAACGGAATGTGGAGTTTCTGGATATCAGCTTATTGGGAAATTTTCGTCGCAATTCTGTCATAACAGGTTGGGCTATGTGAGTAGCTGCACCATCTTGCTGAAACCACACAGAGTTGAAAGAAATTCTCATTCGGCGTAATTCTGGATAGAAAAACTCTCTCAACATGTTCAAGTAACGGTCTCCAGTAACAGTAACGGTGTGACCGTTTTCTTCGAAGAAGTAGGGCCAACAATGCCGCGTGATGAAACTGCACACCACACTGTGACACGAACTGGATGCACCGTTCCCACGACAGTCGGGTCTACGAAAACCGGAACGGACCCGGATTTTTATCCGGCCAAGGACTGTCAACTCGGCAGAATTCTGCCGTTACAACAACAACAACAACGAACTGGATGCAATTCCGTCTCATGGAGTATCTGTGGGTTGGAAGCACTCCATATTAGAAAATTTTGTTTGTTTACGTTGACGTTTAAATCGAAATGGACCTCGTCAGTCATGAAAAGAGAGTTCAATATGTTTCCATCCTATTCCACCGTTCGAACTGAAGGGATTCGATGGTAAGGTCTTCTGTTGACTGTCCCATGCTCGGCAAAATTGTTTACAMGTCTCATTATGGTCCATCTGCTCGGAGGATTGCCGCCAAACGTGCTCCTATACTCTCTTTGAACCGAAACTACGGACTACAGTGCGTGATAGCGGCGGACAATACAAATCCTTGTTTCAGTGTCCCGGTTATCCATTTTTGTTAAACGTAAAATTCAGTCTGCAAAATAAAAAAAAATTAACCAGATTCATTAAATAGAAAAAAAGTTATTTAATTTTTGTTTGGTAGCGGCTTTCATCAGCCACCCTGTATTACAGAGCAGAAAATGCAAAACTCAAGCATTGAATATTCGACGAACTGAACAGTAGCAGGGAATTGAAATACAAAATGTAAGATGGAAGACTTAAATTTGATTTATTGCTAGAGAGATTTTCTTCTGGGGTCATCACATACTATAGTCTCTCATATTCACTCAATCTGTAAGACCATTGGAAAGAAATTAATTGCAGGCGACGAGCTCAAAAATAGTCAAGGAATGTATGTCGCCATTAGGTATAACTTCACACTTCTTCCATATTAGACTTGTATGTGTTCCCGGTCACAGCGGAATCGCCGTAAACTGCAAGGCCGATAAATTTGCAATTGATAACACCCTTTCGCCAACTTCATCTGATTGAAAACGCTTCGTTTTTGAACTACTACTACGCCTACTGTAAACGTTGGACAACAATAAGAAATTGTGTAATTGTGAAATCCTTCTGGGCCAGAGTGATCCGTAAAAGGTTTTCGGAACTACTGACTCTTAGCAAAGCTAATCTCGCCATAATTGTCGGTTTCTGACTGGACACTACCCAATAGGATACACGTGGTGTGGCTAAATATTCTGTGGGACGTTCTTGTGAAAATTGCAGAAAGAAAGATGAGGTGGTGATCATCTTATCACTTTCTCCTCCGTTGTTCGGCTTTTGTCAGAATGAGATTGAAATATCTCGGTAAACAGTCTATGAGGAACCAAGCGAAGTATTTCGTATTGATAGCAACCGTCTTAATAAATTTATTGTAAGCTCAAAACGCTTCGTCGATTTATGAGTTTCTGGTTATCAGGAGGTAACACAAAGGACTAATTTCTTAAGTTTATTTTTATCCATACATAAAGGAATGCCCTAATAATTATATAAATTTATCGATAAGTACCTCCTGTTCTAAGTATTTTTAAAAGGAGCATTTTGCAGTTACATGAAAGACCAAGCTAAAGTCCAATAGATATTGGTATAGTATGTAGATGTATACATATAATATTCATATATTGTGTGTTGAAAATTTTTTATGAATATTTGGAAATTTCTGAGGACCGTATCCTTCATCGAAATATATTTATATGTGTAACTGGGCGTTTTTAAATTATTGTTGGATTTAGATCAGAACTTTTGCTAATTGTCTTTCTACATTGAACTTTATTTTGGTAAAAATCAGTATCTAATTATAATTCATTAACTTAATATTTGACTAACCCAGCTTAAGTGTTTTCAGTATGTACCATACAATTTTAAATGTCGTTGTATCGATGAGATTTTTTACCAGAAAAACATACATGCCATATATTGATCTTTTGACATTGATTTTTGGAAAATGTTTTCTTGTTCCTCCTAGGTTAGATCAAAAGTAGTAGTATCGGCAATGAAAAGTGTCTTCGAAATTTCCAATAAACTCGAGTTTATGCATCAACGTATAGTATACTTACTTCATGCATTATACCCTTCGCAGACTTGTTGGTAGGGTATGTAAAATAGGTCTTACTATCAGTAAAGCAAATCTTTAAATTTTTATATAATTGCAATTTACCGAGGAAATTTTCTGTCACTTTAACTTGCGCATAAGCAACTCCGCCCACTTCACGAAAACATTGTAGTGCTGGCAGCATTTATTGCAAAACTTTCCTCGCTGGTTTGCTCGAGCTGTCATTTACTCATCATCAAGTGCAGCCTCGAGAGCTTCTTAATGTAAATGCACACACACACATATTTGTACATATTTATACTAGAGTATAAGCGCCATCGTAGAGCTTATGGTTGGTATTGTTATTATCTTAAGCCAACTCTAAGCTGAGCAGTCGCGCATAAAGGAAGGAATGAAGTGATTAAAGCGTTGGGGAAACTTAATTGGCTGCCAGTGCCACTTAAATATGTAATAAAACTAAAAATTGTCGCCATTTTAATTTTAGACATTAGCAATCCACGCAAGCACTACGCGCTCGAGGCAACAAATGATGGCGAAAAGAGCGTGTATAACAGCGAATGTAAGAAAAAGGTCGCTAAAATATGCTCGGTTGTAGAGGAAATTTCACTTTAAGTGCCGCATTTAAGATTTGGACGCAAAGCAATTTGAAATTTTCTCTCCTTTTCAGTTGCCACAATTACATTCATGCTAGTGTAATTAAATTTTCAAAGAGAGCAGCTGTTGGAGAGCGTTGGCGTGGAATTAAAGCAAATTAAAATGATGGTGTGGCGGCAAGGAATGTTTACTTATATTTAATATAAATATATATATGTACATACATATATATTATCCTTACATATATGTATTTCTGTATATAGATTTATTTTGCTGCCAGTAAAAAGTTACGTATACGCAGCGTAAGCCTAAGCAAAAACTGCACACAAATTCTCATATTTTCTCGCAAGCAAAACTGCATACCAAAAGCGGTGCAATGTAAACAAATCATTTTTTTCTTCTGCTACTATTTTCTGGTGTCCTCTGCTGGCGTATTATGGCACGTACTTTACAAAGTTGTGGCTAACAAGCATTACATACAAAAATGTTGTGGCAATTATGCTTGAGTAAAGACAGCTCCTGAGAATGAGTATAAAAAATCCATGCATACCTGTAGATATGGTTATAAGAAGTGTTAATGGTACAAGTATACATACATATATATACATAATTATTAAATATGTAGTTGTAAAATTTTATTAGTTGTGTATATGAGTGCTTATGACTTAGTAGTTTCTTCAGCGTACACGTCGTAAGGAAGCAAAAGCAATTAACTGAATATTTTGTAGACAACTTCTGTAGAAGAAGCTGTGAGCGCATGAAATCAGCTACAAAACTTGGCTACAGTAAGCCGTTATCAAATAGCCAAGGAAGGTGTAATAATTGCTATAAAATTTGATTTCGGTGGAATAAAAAAAAAAATCGACTTTAGTAGCATATGGAAGATGTTCATGAGTGCAGTTGAAGAAAATAAAAAATAGTAATAATCTTACATGCTCAGGTTAGTTGGCTGATCTCCCAACAGGGCGGAGAGATTACACTTCGACTGATAAATACAGTACTTTGTGAAGCCAGTTATAAAATCTTGTAGTTGGATAATAACTCTCGACAAAGCGCCGCGGTGAATCTATCACGATTCTGCTTAGGTATTTTATTTCACCTCATTGTCTAAAACTGCCGAGATATTTCAGCCTTGATTTGACAAAGTGCTGAAATTATCTATTTCATCCTCTTCCAAGCAGCTTTTGAAACTGGAATCCGTTAATATGTTAAATTTTACTGCATAAATCCCGCCAATGCGCAAATTACCTTGGGGTAAGCCTTCTTAATACCTTATCGATTGTATTGTGTGAAATACTGATTCCCACCGTCAACTGATTATACTTTATCAGCGTGGGTTTCAACCCAGGAAATCTACTATTAACCAGATTTTCACCATGTGCTAAATCTTGGAATAACCCCGTGAAACAAAAATAAAGACATACCACCTCTTCGTCGATTTTAATGTTGCCTTCGACAGAATTTTCTACTTGGCCCACACATCACTGTTGACAATAATTACTTTGAAGTTCTAGACAATGTTATCCATCTTGAAGCCTGTATTAACACCAACAACATTATCAGTAGAATAACTTTTGCAAACAGACTGGGACCTGGCTGCACTTGATATCTATAATTGGCGCCAATTACGAAAAGAAGAAACGACTGGCGCACTGTTGTTAACTCGGCTATAACCGCGTGAGCGGGGTCAGTAAGCTTAGGAAGTGGATTTTAAATACTCTGGAAAAACTGCATTCGAGAATAGCAGATCTGCTAATGGTGGCTATCTTCGCTAGAATAATTAGTAATCCATTAGCTGGAGTTGATATCGGTTCTACGATCTGGTAATCTTAGGCCACAGAGTTTAACAGTTTTGTTCATTTAACGATTACTTCTTTTACCGAAAACGAATAGAGATTAAAATTACTACATGTTCAGGATAACAAGATGAGTGGATTTCTTGGTAACTGATAACTTCAGTAAAAATTGACAGTGTTCAAATGGGTGAAATCTGATAAACATTCTCACACTCTCCATAAAATTGGTCAACATTGGTTCATAACTGTTCAGGCCCCCCCGTACCGAATATATGGACGGTACCTATGACTAAGTTTTTACCAAAAAAAAATTCTATGAGATATATTATTGAAATTTAGAAATATTCTTTTCCTTATAATAACGCATCTTTGTGTAAAATATACGTAAAATCTGCGGCCCCTTATATTCCAGATATAAAACTTTTCGAACTTCTGACCAATCTATTGCACTATCCGGTTAAGGCACTTTATGTAGATTGTATCATTATTTTAGATGAAGCGTTAAGAGAGGTGTATACAAGGGCGGTCCGATAAATACTAAACCATACCGAAGTTTTGTTTAGTTTAAGGTTTAGGCATACTCTGCAACTGAGGGATCCCAATATATGCAGATGATACCTTAGCCTGCACTGACCTGTATGAAAATCTACAAACTGCCTTAACGACTGTTCCTGGGTAAAAGCTTCGTATACAAACAACCTCCCCTTAAGGTGGCGGTTTATCACAAAAGACATATACTGGTAAGATGATCAGAGATTGCTGGAATTTGTTCACTTCGGATAATAAGCGGAAAAGTGAGACCACTTCATTACAGTGTTTGAGGCTTTTTAAGGCCAATGTTTAAATGAGATAAGCATCCCCCCCTCTACCCGGGATTAAATGGCGCACCCTAACAAAACTGTGTAAATCACATGATCACCAATACACCGCATCTGGGAACAAATTGGAAACTACCACAGTCGATGACACCATACTCGTATACAACACAACTCACCACACTATATCAGCCCCCTGAGAAGATCATCACACTTCGTTACACACATTCGTCGACAAGACCTTCGCTTGTGCCCTGCGCCGCGTTACTGCACCGATCCTGTGCGCATATCAACTTACGTCTTCTTTCCGTCACCGATATCGGGCGCTGTAATTATCTTATAAACCGGACAAGAATCAGACATTGGTGAAATTCCAATCGACAAATCATTTCGTTACCCTCGGAACCATTTTTTATATAATCATCTTCATTGTAACGATTACAACGATTAACTTAAATTAAAATAAATTAAACTTTAATCTATGTATCCGAAATAAATCACCTTTTAACTTATAAATGGTACTCGAGTGTAAGTGCTTTATTAACAATCTAAACAGTAGTGGGTGTTCCCACGAATTGGGCAACCAAATAAACAATCAATAAGAGAGGGTTTTCGACATTTTAATATGAACGTGGATGAAACTTGGATCCATGATTTTGAAGACTACTTTAAAAGGCAGAGAAGTGATAGCCACCGCTTACCGTGCTTCACAAGATAAATCGATTACCTTGAGAAGAGAATAATGCACACAGATTTATTGTGCCAGTTCGATATCGAATTGCCAAATAAGAAAGCACCGTTTTCACATATTAATTCGTTTTTCATCAGTAGAAAGTCGCTTTTGACGAAATGCAGCAAAATTATGCTTGACAGCAGCTTTTACTTTTCACCAGTTCAATCACTTTCACTTTCTGATACATGTCAACTGTCAGAATGAAACTCCTCCATCTTAAGTTTATTCCACACCTCAAAGTGAGATGAGGCAGGGGAATTGTTATCTACTTAAAATTCTAAGCAACACAAATTTTGCTGTGTGCGCTAAAAATTCTTTGAAATTGAAAGTTATACTTTTCTTTTTGGTTTTTATTGTCACAACGCCCACTTTTATATACTTTCTTCGAATGCAGTTGAGCTCAGGTAGGTATGAGCGTTAAATATTTGCTATGCTGGATGCATAGTCACGTCAGCTCGTTTTTTATGAACATTAACTTGACTTCGCGCGTCGCCCGCCATACATACATTTGTAAAGTGCATAAGTCGGCAGCCATCTTAGACAGGACGCATTGAAATGCAGACGGCAGATTGTATGAGTGAAAGGTGTATTCGTGTGGAAGACAAAAAACCTGAAGAAAGTGTTGTGCTAAACAGTTTATATGCTGCTACGTGTTTTAGTTACACTTTTCTATTCAAGTTCTTCCAGACAATCGCTTGGTAGTTTAATGGTATTAATTTCGTCTTCTTTGTTTGTGTTTATATTTTGATAGCGTACTTGAGATGATTGCGTTAAGATCGTTTTTAGTTTATACAAAAAATTGGTTTATTGTTTTTTAAAAATGAAATTTGCTCATTTACACATAACCTAGATGTGATATAATTGAAATTGTTGTTTGATTTATTTTTCGTAGAAAAGCGAGGTCACAAGAGGTTCTTAACTGCTAATGGCCGCACTTAAGCCATATTCACGTCAATTTTGATTTCAAGTGAGACCAAACTATGCCTATTTCAGCACTATGCTGGGTTTACATCTCCAGAGATATTCTTTTCCCGTTCTCTTTGTTAATCTCTCCCAAGCTATGTAATTACATCGTGGATACGAATACACTGCTGAATTAAGAGGCCGAACTATAGAGTAATCGTTGGGGACCGCTGGATGATAGAACGCGAAGAAGTAAATTATGAATTAATTCTCTTTTATGCTGTTTATCGAGGGGAAAGCATTAGGCAACAGTATTGACGAAAGTCCCCGAGTCGATAGTCCGTTGCTAGATAAAAATTCGGGTTTTTTCTTATTGAAAAGATATACAGCCGTTGACAGCTTATTAGAAACGCGACTTATTTTGAAGTTATTGAAATTATTTTCGAATAAATCACTTCTTTATATCAGTTTTTCACACATTTTATTGAAATTTACGCTAAACTTAATCTTTAATAGTAAAAATTCTAACCAAAAATATTTTTTTTTTTAAGATTTTAATAAAAATGTGTGGAATTAACGTTTGAGTGCAACAACTAATTAGAAACGAAAATTTTTTATCAGCAAACAATACTGTTATTAAAAAAAATTGCTTACTTTCAGTTGGGATTTTGTTACTTTACCCTTTTACTTTAATACTGCTTCACATCCACTGCGAATTGACGTTATAAGACTCTGACATCGCACCACTGGTGTACTTGCCATGGAGTCCTAATTTCATAAAAAAAATACATCCATATTTGTGATATTTTTGGTACCGACAGCTTTTTTGACAGCAACCCAGATGTGTTCTCTTCAGGCCACTTCAAAACATTAATGGAATTTTCGACAAAAAACTGTTGGGTCAACTTTCCCGTATGTTTTCGATTGTTATTTGGTTGAAATTTCCATATAACAAACAAATTCCTGCTTAGTCTATGGAAGAAGGACATTTTTGGGAATGTTGACGTATTTCTAATTATTTAAAATTCCATCAATCAAATGGAGCGGACTTACACCACGCCAGGAAAAAAATTCCCACAACATGATTGATCCTCCACCAGGCTTCACTACGCGTGAAACATAGGGAATAATAGGACTGAGTCGATTAAAAAACTTTAACGAACTAATCGTTACAATTCTTTACGGTCTTCACCAGCGAGCATTTCCCGGCTCTCCAAAAAGGGCTGGTGTCACAGAAAAACACCCTTTCTTGCTAAAGCGACATCTGGGTAAGCCTGCTTGATCATATCAAACGTCCCTGTAGCAGATTTACCGAGTTTCACACAGAATTTAATCACGTTTCTTTTTAATTTGATAGGAGAAAATTCGGTTAGTAATGAGGTCAAGTAAATTTAAGGGTCGGAGTAATTTCTAACACAGAAAAGTATGTAACCTTTTTACCAAAGAATCTAAGCTTTATTTGATTTGGACCAAAGAGATATTTCACCATCAAAGTCGTGCGACATGTTTCGGAGAGAGAATCACTAAACTTAAACCCAGAACAGAGGAGTTATACAAGTATTTGCAGATAGTTATGGTGATGGATTAGAGTACCCGTTGATGGAAAAAATTTACTTAATGCGATAAAAGTTCCATTAAGTGAGAGGTGAGTTGAGGTTGTATAGAGAGGGCAAGCGACCAGAGCGGACAAGCGGAAGAGTAAGCTCCATAGGTATACAGGGTTAGGGCGGGAGGTAATAGGGGTGACTTTCTTCCGCCCCGACTGTATTTCGGAACGTCCGTTTAACAATTGGATTCGGTAGAGGGCGTTCCTAGCTAACAAACGAGCGGCTGGTCAGCTGTCTCTGAGCACCTGGAGAGTCAGTACAAACAATTTTCGAGCGAAGTGTTTCTTCGCAAGATGAAAATGCAGCGTTCGTTAGAGTAGAGGCGCGCGATTAAATTCTGTGTGAAACTCAGTAAATCTGCGAGAGAGTCGTTTGATATGATCAAGCAGTCTTACGTAGACTCAGTCACAGTCAGTCAGACAGTCACTCGGGATTCGGACTTGGACTATCATTGATTCCTTCACATTCCAGTATATAAATAAAGCACCAATGAGTTAATAACGGGTTTTTCAACAGGGACACCATATTTTTTCCCGCTCTTTAACATTTGTCTTCAGTAAAGTTTGGCATTTCATCGTAGAAAGATAAGCGATGATTAAGTCAAAATTATAAAAATTAACTACCGAAATTTGGAGTAAGTGACCTCAACTTTGAGAGCGGCATTTTTTGCCCGTCATAGTCGTGCGGTCAGATCAATAATTGAGATTCTATTGTTATTACTAGTGTACAAATAGGGGAAGACAAAATTAGTCTATCACACGTCGCTCTCAAGCGTTGAGCATCTCTGTTACATCGTTGTGGCGAAGCTTGCGAAATATCAAATTGACGAGAGAACTACCAGAATCGTTGTATGTTCGTGGCTCGAAAATGATCCCGATTTTCATCTAAAAATCATCTTCAGCGATGAGGCTTATTTTCGGCTGAATGGCTTTGTTAATAGCAAACTATGCAGTATTGGTTAGGCAGCAATTCGCACGTACTCCATGAGTCACAATGGCAACCCGAAAAAATGACGGTTTGGCTCATTACTGTGAATGGGAATCGCTACCGCTCAGTGATAACCGAATATTTTTGGCCAGAATTGAATGATATCGACTTGGAAAATATGTGATTCCAACCGGATGGCGCCACAAGCAAAGCAGCGAATGTCAAAATCAAGTTATTAAAAACCAAGTTTGGTGATCGTGTTATCTCACGAAATGACTCAGACAATTGGTCGCCTCGGTCGTGTGATTTGATGACGCATGAACTTGGTACGAATATCGAACGTGATATTATTGCAATATCTGCCGATTTATGCTTTAAAACCGTCGAAGATTGAGTTCAGCGTCTGAACATCTTCAAGTGTACCCGTGGTGACCATGCAAAAGAAATCCAGTTCCATACACAATGGGAATGTACTTTGACAGGAATAAACATTTTCATTGATTTAACCGATTTTGTTTTAGTTAAAAAAACTTTTGTAGCGCTCTTATTGAAAAACCAGTTATGAAGCAATAAAAGTGTAGTGCCTTTGAAGTATGCCACTTTATGACCCAAAATTTTCCAAATCGAACTAAACTGTTCAAGCCCCCAGTTACGGAATATGTTGAACTCGGTGCTTAGTGAACACATTTAACTCAAATATAGGTCAATGTGTGAGATATATATTTGAAATTTAGGAATAATCCTTTCCTGAAAATGGTACATCTGTGGGTCAAAACTGAGTTAAAAATCGTAAATATTCCCTTAGCTCCCAAATTCCTAACACTGTTTTCGAACTTTCGGTTGATATACGAGAATACGTGAGTTTTCTTAACGAAAATGAGAATGCGTATTTTACTAATTGGTGTGTATCTTTGTGTTCAAAATGGACAAAATTTTTATGTTAACTTTACCAAACCCTTATATGTAATATATATATATCCGGCTGACTTTACACCTTTACTCTTTTTATAGATTGGTGATGTATGTGAAGTAACTTAATAATAATCATTTTACTAGGGTGTCGTTCCAAAGTAAAACGACATTTTTGTCGACTGGTGCGTTAGAATCTGCTATCTTATTGATTTCATGACTTTTCATAGATTGGAAGTAAAATTATTGCGTTTTAAGTCTCAGTATGTTTGTGTTATCAGTGCGAAAATGAGTTTCGGACAAAGAGCCAACATTAAATTTTGTATTAAAATTTGTAAAACTTTTACCGAAACGTTTAAAAATTTCAAAAAAGTTTATGGCGATAATTGCCTATCCCGTAGCAGAGTACACTAGTGGTTTCAACGTTTTCAAAGTGGTCGTGAGGACATAAATGACGATCAAGATGTGGGCCAAACAAAATCCGTGATCATCGGAAATTCCATCGAAATTGTTCGTGAATTCATCAAAAATAAGCCGAAATCGTCTTTGAAATGCATGGAAATGGAATTGTACATCGATTTATCGCATTTTGACCGAACATTTGGGCTTACGAAAGGTGCACGGTTTGTTCCGCACAAATTGATTGAAGATCAAAAATTGTTCAGAATCCAACATTAGAAGGACATCATTAAAGAGGTCCAAAAAGACAAAAACACATTTTAAACATTAACCACCCCGTATTCACCTGATATGGCACCGTGCGACTTCTTCCTTTTCGGAAAAATGCATTTGCCCATGAAAGGAAGGATCAAAAGACTTACACCGGTACTTATACTTAAAACACTCATTCGACATGCTTTTGGACAGTTCTAAAAGCCGTATTGAAGCAGAAGGAGACTATTTTGAATAATTTTCCGAAAAAATCATTTGTTATGTTTTTTAACTCCTCTTTACTTTGGAACGCACCTTGTAAGTCAAGAAGATACCAAAATTGATTATAATTTATTCATGATTTCAACGAAAGAAAATAAAAATTGCAAATATGCTTTAGTGCTATAAAAAAGCTTTTGTAAAGGGCTTTTTAACTTAGGTGTAAGCGACGGTTGTTTCTTGTTTCTGAATAATATTAAGATAGACACTATTACACACCATATATAGTAAAAGAGAGACGATAAAGAGCACACAAAAGTATTTGGAGACGTGATAAATTGCACATATATGTATATTTGTAAACAATATGCATATATACAAGTATATATTATATATATATTTATTTGCCACAATTTTGCTCTGCTTATTCGCCATTATTTCATAACGTAAGTAAACATTAAACAAGTGCGATAAGCGGCCCGGCCGCTAAGTGTGGAATGTATAATTCTCAGAATGCTTTAGTCAACGCTGGACTATTGTGGAAACCCGCAAAATATCGCACACATTATTTTTTGGGTATTAAGAGAAATTTTTATATTATATCCGTATTATTTAATATCGCTCTCAAAAATTAGAAAGTGAAACAGAGAACTGTTCAAACATTTGGTGGAGCGTGAGCTCAGTTATAAGAGTATCGGAAAAAGAGAGAGAGAGAGACAGAAAGAGAGTGAGAGAAATTGTTCGCTAACAATAGGTGTATCGTGTACGCGCGATCATTAAAAAAACTTGTTTAAGACTTGGTCAAATGTTCGCTGTTTTCTTGAAAGACTACAAGTACCCTGTATTCAATACTCAACTTTTTCAGTGGAATTACTTTTGCATTGCACTAAATTTATAAATAATTTATTTAATATTAATTTTCAAATCTGAAATGTTTATATACATACACGCATATAAGTATAATTTTTATATAAGTAAAATGTATAAAAATTATATATACAAATGTACAAATAATAAATATACCTATACTTATTTCATGTTCAACTAATATACTTTATGGACTTAAATTCACATAGTAATAGTACACATACTTATGATCACTACTGTTTTCGTAGAATATACAAAATAACGATTAACAAAAGCGCAGCTATTGCCATTACTCCAATACCAATATATATGTACAGTGTGTTACTTCTGGTTTCTGACTCGTCCAAACTTGTAGTGTTTGAATCTGTGCGGGTTGTTGTAATTAAAGTAGCGGGTGTTGTTGTAATATTTGTTGGTAAGGGTGTTGTTGTCGACTGTGTTGTTGTTGTAGTTGGCATCTCAACCTTTGTTGTGGATATTTCCGTTTCAATGACCTCACCGTCTCCGTCATAATCTGGTTCGGGTTCTCCCCCCATACTCCCGTCATAATCTGGTTCGGGTTCTCCCCCCATACTCTCTGACTCACATTCCTTTCGGTCGTCGGTGCGAAATCGATAGCCTTTCTTGCATTCACAAACTTGCGCTGACAATCGTACAGCGTGCTCAGGACAACTATCTGTATTATCTGGGGCGCAATATTTACGACCATTGTAGATCGCCTCATGCGTACCGGAGCTACAAGAACAAATATCATCTTGACATTTTGGGAATAGCAGCGCTTCTGTTGTTTGTGCACTTGTTGTGCCGATGATTACGAATAGAAATGTAAATGAAATTTGTAAAATACGCAACATTTTTTTTCCTTATAATTTATTAATTAAATTTACATTGTTATAACTGTAAAACGCGTGTAGTGTACTCTACAAAAGAGCAAATGCAACTGCCTTATGAAATGTAAATACATTTTGTGTATATACTCGTGTATGCAAGCTATACAAATTATAATGCAATGAGTGAGCGCATACATATGTATGTATGTATATGTAAACAGAAATTCATACTCTTTCTTATTCTTTACGCAAATTCTATATCTAAACATATGCATGCATATACGGCCGACTATGTATAGTGTTTAAGCTTCTCTGGAAATTGATAAGCTTGGTTTTTATCGCCAATTGGAAGGCAAAAGAGTATTGTGGCTTTGTTGTGAATTCACATGTAGCAAAAGCAAGAGAATAGCCGGGTCCAACGTGCAAAAGCTTACTGAGTTAGTGTGTTATACGCATGCTCGTTTCTCTTTCTTTGTTGAAACACAAAGCAAGCTCTGATCCTTAGTGTTAGTTAAATAATTTCTATTGTGAGAAGTGTTGTTATAATACTAGCGAATAAAATACGGGGTGCAGAAGTAGAAATACAAAGCATGAACAAAACAAATGAAATTGACAAATAAATATTTCAAACAGAAATTCGTACACGTTTTAGTCTTGCCAATACAGACACAATATACTTTGGTTAATGATTCATTGATTTCATTACTGGATTTGTTAACAATGCCAAATCAGTTAATCTTAGATATATGTACATATATTTATTACTGAGATATTGTCTATTGTGCCCTCTCCTATATCACAAATGTTCACCAAGGTCAAGCAATCTGAATAATTCCAGCAGCCTGCTGCCCACTACTGAGGTGGTGTAATCTCTGTCTATGTATATGGAATCCAGAGCCTTAAGCCTTCTTCCGCAAATTGCTGGACAATCCAGAATTAAGTGTGCTAATGTTTCCTGGTTCAAGTCGCGGAACCGGTAGTTAACACAAGAGACTATGCCCCTGTTGAACAAGTGCTGCCTGATCCTGCAATGCCCTGTGTAAAGCGCAACGAGGGGGCGGAATTGGTCAAGGGGGAGGTTAGTTTGTTCCTTGTACCTAGAGAGATTGTATCCTCCTAGAAACAGCTTGGCATAATCTCTCCCTACTCTCTCCTCCATGCGGAGCAGCTTCTTAAGAGTGTGGGACCCCACCGCGATGCATGGTTCTGGTCTCATCATTTTAGACGCTGCCTCAGAGCGGGCTAGTTCGTCGACTAGCTCATTTCCCGCTACCTCTTTATGCCCCGACACCCAGACTAAGTGTATCCGGTTGCACAAAGGTAGACATATTAGCCTTCCTATACATTCCTCAACTACTAAACGCAATTTTACCTCATACGCTGAGATCGCTTTTAGTGCCGCTTGACTGTCGCAAAGAATGGTGGAGGTTGATTTCTATGCACTGACTTATAGCAAAAACTTCTGCCTGAAAGATACTTGGAAAGCGTCCTATATCATGAGTGCATGACGCAAATACGCAAATGACCATAAATCATCCTCAAAACTTTTATCTCGAGCTCTTCTAAAGCCGACTTATAAGATGATGTCATTGTGCATGCCTCCGCATCATATAGCAGTAAGGGAGTAATGAGGGACTTGTACAGTTTGGATTTTGTTCGTTGAAGGCGGACTTTACTTCTCAATTGTAACTCTGTCCAAAATAACACCTTTTGTCAAAAGTTTTTCTGCTTTGAATTTCAAGACTGATATTGTTTTTGATATTAATTCAGGATCCACGATAATTTCGTCTATCTACGACATCAAAGTTATGATTATCAAGAGTGTTTGGATATGTAGCGAATGTGGTGACTGTTTGTTTGATAACAAAAGACATTTCGTCTTGTCCTCGCTCACATCTAGATCCATACGATTCGCTACTTTATTCAGTCTTTTTGACAATTTTGGCCTTTACCAAGTCGCTTTAGATTTTTCGGCCGATATGATAACGTACGCCTTCTGGGAAGTACTTTGGCAGAGTGTCCACTATTTAAATTGTTGCTTAAGCTTTAGAACCAAGTTGTCCAAGTGGATATATGTTTCGTTCATAAAAATATGCCGAAACTTCTCAGATTGCCCTTAAACAGTGTCAGACGCTGATACGGCCAGCGCACGTCTTTTGAGATGACTACTTTATCAGCTATTTCGCGGTCCCTCAGAAGACGGTCTGAGAATATAGCGAAAGGCTAGCCTGACTGAGGGCAAAAAGATCATAAGATCTATTGCGATAGATCTTTGGCCAAAAAACTTTTGTGACAGCGCATGTACCGTTGATGGCCCAACGCTGGCAAGGCTTCTGCGAAGCTCAGTTATCTAGTAGTAGAACACAAGAGAATAGCATTGACCCTGTTCGATTCAAACGATAGCGGTGCTGCTTTGCAATTCGCAGCGATTTCATTATAGTCTGCTACTTATACCCATATGCTATTGACAGCGAATTTCGGCAGTCCTCGGCAAACTCTGAACTCTCTGCTATCTGAGTGAATGACCACTTCTCTGAGAAAGGCTGTAGTAGATCTTCTGCTATCTCAAAGGCTGCAACCTCGGATTGGAAGAAACTGCACCAACCTTTCCACCGAGCTTTTAACTCATGCGTAAAGAAGCCCACTGCCGCCGGAGTTCGGTTTGGCAGTTCCATGATCCAAGTGATATGGTCTTTTAAGAACCCAAAATTTCTAAGTCTGATAGCAATTTTCGCAGCAATACATCTTCCGACGATGTCTACGGATATAAGATGGCATTAAGTGATATGGTTGGACTGTATCTTAGTGCACTACACATGCTGATGACCGCCGGTTGAATTCTCTTGAAGTTTCTTTAGAGTGTGGTCTTTTGTAGAGCCCTCCACCACATAGGGACTCCATAGAACATAATGGGCTTCACTATGGTATCCTAGAGCCAGCGGACCACTTTCGGTGAAAGACCCCACCTTTTGCCAATGGTTCAATGAAAATGTTGGCTCGTGCAGTTTTTCACTAAGCTGAGAAAATATCAAACTAAGCGCTTGGTAGTACCAAAAGTTTCTTAGGATGCATCACAACTCTATTATGAATCTGCAAGGATCCAGCTTATCCGTTAGAAACCATTTGCCTTATGTCGAACAATGGCTCAAGAAGTAAGGGTAAATGTAACAACAAAGCTCATCTTAGGCATCACTTACATACACACAACATAATCGAAGGAGGAATAGGAACAAATCAACATAAATAACTGTTACCGCTCGCTCAACATGCACCTTTAAAGCTACTTTTCATAAACTCAAAGTTATGTCCAAAGGTAAACAGCACACACATTCTTTAGAATAGCTGCCGAGACAGCAGCTTGCTTTTTCAAAGCGCTCAGACTCAAAGCAACGGCATCAGTCAGGTATATTCTCGTGCCATTTATTATTTTGATAAAATGCTGGACATTAAATATTTAATAGCAAACATTTTGTTAGGTCAAAATTTGCCTACCCAACTCCCACCAACAGCTCACACCCATTCAAACATATACAAGGGATTTGTGCAAAGTGGAGCGCAGTCAGTTGTCGGACCTGCCCACAGTGGCACAGCATATCCACAGCGCATTTTAGGGCGCTTAAAATTTATGTTTGCCTGACCTATTCTAATTTTTGGCTCACATGCATTGCTGTGTGCTACGCATTGTTCTCGGGTTGTGTTTGCTATTAATTTGCCGTTAAACAAGGATAAATGGCCATGCTAAACTTAAGAAATATGGCAATAAGGCGGGTATGAGAAAACAAATGTGTCTACATTTGTTGGGTGCTGAGGTGTAGCAAATTAGGTCATAAACAAATGTAAATAGTATGGAATGAGTCCTATATAATAATAAGTATATTAATGAGAGATATGCGGTTATGTACGATGTTAATCTTTACTGCGTTGCCATATCTCGCGAGTAAATTATGTTAATTGAAACTTTTTATATATAAAACTAGCTGACCCCGCAACCGTTGTCCTGCGTGAAATTATGTGTTTTGAGTTGAAAAGAAAGTTAAATTTACCATTTAATTTTTTTCAATGTAACGCAGCTTGTTAAACAAAATTTTTTGGTTTCTGTTCTGGTGTACAGAAAAGATGGTTTTTCATTTCGTGAGCACGCAACGTATATCTGGACGTGTGAAAAGCATATCATTTCCAAATTTATGCCACACACTATGTGACCTGTTGATTGTCATCACCAATGCAATTTTTACTGGAAATGGAATACGTTTGAACTGAAATGGCAAATCGATAGCGCAGATTGCGAAACTTAATAACGACAAATCCAACTTTGAGGCGCGAATGATGCGCGAATTTAGAAATTCCACTGGCTAATTCAAGACGTCGTCTTCATTGTCAAGATGATCGATCGATTTGTATGAGCGCAARTCTCCCGGAATTTGACGTTGAATYTTCCAGTTTAAGTCAACAACATCGGYAGTTTTGGTAGCTAACATTGCGCGTGCACTTAAGGAATCGTACTTACGATAATTTGGCCAATGTCTGAATATTCGTGATGAGTTCATCTTTCGTGAGCTGATAAACGGCGGATGGAATTGATGTCAAACCACCGGAAGTATCAACCGGAATTGGCCCACTTAAAATTTTTAGCGAAGACGATGTAAAACGTCTTCGACAATGTCAATTTTGTTCGTATCCCATAATTGACGCTTATTTGATGGCTGATATGTCGAAATGATTATCGCGAAAAGTGTGCGAACTTCATCTTCATTCCAGTGATTAACATGTTCCAGAAATTGTAATTGCTGTCTTACTTCTCAAAAAGTTGCACAGACTGTAACATTCGCAGTACGCAATGACTCAAATGATGTTGAACCATTTACATTAATCAATAGCAACCGAAAGTGGAAACAATCATCCCTTTTCGTGTGGATTGTGTAAATTTGTCCTAATGCATTAGTTGATAACACACTTGGATCTCCATCTAGTGGTTGGCCTTGCTTTCTTCGTAATTACGAGTATTTCTTCGACGATGCATTCCATGTATAATATCAAGCTATTTTCGAATAGAGCAATGTTCTAGCAAACATATCACTGACGAAAGTTGAGAAAAAAATCATCAATGTTAATTTTGTTGCTGGTGGTATTTCTGTTGACTGTAGTGTATTCTCTGGGCTGAAATACACTGTTTGGGCATTCTCCAAATTAACTGCGAGGCGTACATCAGTCGGAAAACGTTCGTTGCAAAAGTAAATATCCTACAAAGTGATTTATTGTAGTTCACGTATTGATCGAATGGTACTCAACATTGATATGAGTTTTGAATGTGAATTAGACAATAATGGCGAATATGTTGTCAACTTCGATATTCACTCTTCTAAATTGAATGCTGAATGTTCTACCACTGTCGTCTGGTGAGCGACGCCGATATGGATATCCACTCTATCCATAATTTCCAATTTGCGTTTCCGAAACAAAAGCACGTGGGTAGTGTTTCGTGCATATATTGTCAGACATACAACCCGAAGTGGGATTGTGGTATCCGCAAGGTCCATGAACCATATTGGTTTTCACCACTTCGTATAATACTGGATCTTTCTCTGCATCAGGAATTTCCGCAGAAATGAGTTCATCAATTTCATTTTGTGTAACCGCCATTCACCATCCAAAGAGAATGTACGTGCGGCAAATCTCTCTTTTGACACGCAACAGAGTATATCTAGCATATAACGCAACAGAGTATATCTATATCTAACATACTTACATTACTCTAAGATAAAGTCCATTAAACATCGTAACTGTTATTTGTAAAGTCGTGCGGTGACATAGTGACGGTCGCTTGCTGATTGACCGCGATCCATAATTCCGCACGTATGTCACCGTATTCTGGGCGTACTTCTTGCCTTGCCTTCCCTTGGGCTGCCATAAGTTGATGGCAAAAAGAATGCCGACGGATATTAGGGCGACTTCTTCGTGGCTTCGTAACAAAATTCAATGAGCAATTGATCACTTTATGTGAAACACACATACAGTTTTCTCTGAATAATTTTCAATAATTTACCTTTTTAGTAGACGGAATAAAAAAGCAAGTGACCGAAATTGAACGACTTAAATCAAAATATTGAAAAACAAAAATAACAAAAGTTGGAAAAAAATGTGTATGGAAAAAAGTTACTTTTGGAATCGTCCAATTTTCCGACTTTTCTTTTTGAAAAACGTAAGGTATTTGTATTTCCAAACCTTTCCCAATCCACAACGAACAAGCTCTGCAAATTTCATCAATATTGGTGCAACCGTTCTCTTAGCGCTACTAACAAGCAAACAATCATTCGTTTGTATGCTAAAAAGAAAAGAGCTGTTCTTAGGAGATTTCCGGCTATTATTCGAAATTTTGTTGTAGTAAAAACCATCCTTGAACCTCTACGAACATTTAGACAATTTTTTTTTCTAAATTGGTTCAGGCGTTGTTGAGTTATGCGCTTAGCAACACTTTTTTCGATCCATTTTTATATATAAGATAAACCAAACAAGTAAGGAATGACAATGCTGATGTGTCACCGAACTTTTGATTTTCTTGCAATTTCCCGGAATCAATTCCAATTCGATATCTTGAGGTGAATAAAGTTTGTAAGTTATATGGGGTAAGTTTTGAAAGGAATTATCCATTTTAGACACAAAGGTGCACCGTTATTAGAAAAACTCAGTTTTGCAAACAAAGATGGAATTTAAAATCGGGTTATCTGAGTACTAGGCGAGCTTGCACTTCGATTGGCTAGGTCGAACAATTTCAGAGTTGGAGTTTTTTCGTCCACTCGGAAAACATGACCTAGCCAGCGTAGCCGCTGTCTTTTAATTCGCTGAACTATGTCAATGTCGTCATATATCTCGTACAGCTCATCGTTCCATCGAATGCGATATTCGCCGTGGCCAATGCGCAAAGGACCATAAATCTTTCGCAGAACTTTTCCATCGAAAACTCGCAACGTCGACTCATCAGTTGTAGTCATCGTTCAAGCTTCTGCACCATTAAGCAGGACGGGAATTATGAGTGACTTATAGAGTTTGGTTTTTGTTCGTCGAGAGAGGACTTTGCTTCTCAATTGTCTACTCAGTTCGAAGTAGCAGCTGTTGGCAAGAGTTATCCTGCGTTGGATTTCCAGGCTGACATTGTTGGTGGTGCTTACACTGGTTCTAAGATAGACGAAATTATCTACGACTTCAAAGTTAGGATGTGGTGTTTGAAAATCGTCCGGCAAATGTTAGAGATATGTCATGAGAACTCGGCGTCTCTCGTGAGTCCGTTCTTGCTTCACACGTTCCGAAGAGTCTGCATTGTTTTCAAGAAGTGTTCCGTAAACATGTCTCTTTAGACATGCTTGATCGGGCGATTTCTGATTCTACACCCGTGGAGTGTACTATAATTGCCGATGGTACATGAGTTTATGATTTTGGCATGCAAGCAAGTCAAAAATTATCGTAATAGAGTGAAAGAACGGCCAAAAAAACCTCTCCAATGCCTCTCAAAATCAAGGTGATGCTCATTTTTTTGATATTCGTGGTTTGGTGCATCATGAATTCGTTTCGGAGGGAAAAACGGTTGCGTGAGAACATCCGTCGAAAACGGCCGGATTTGTTGAAGAACAATTCTTGGAATTTATACGATGATACTAAACCATCGCATCGATCCACAAATGTGACTGAATTTAAAGCCAAAAATACAATGAATAGCATCGATCGACAACCGGTAACGTTTTCGCGTTTAATTTCATAATCGAAGTAACTTTGTTTTTTTGTTTTGAAATCAAAAATGGATAAAGAAAATGAAAAAATTTTGGCTGAATAATCTGTTTTAAGCAATCCTATTATAATATTTTGCCTTACCTCTTTAACCCTATTTAATCCAAAAGCCGTTTTTAAAGATTGCATTGCCATACAACATTGTCTGCTGCTTATAATCCAAAGGGACCCTACTTCAACCACTCGAGCACGAGGTGACAGAAATCCTTGTAATCGGCTTAATGTTACAGACTTTGTCGCAAACAAATTCAAATTTAAATAAACACATGTACATATATCTATGTGGCAACAAAGTGTGCATGGCTGGCAATTTGTATGAATAAATATGTGCATGTATGTATTTGTTCTATCTGCTGTCACTATCCGGCATAAGTGGGGTCACACAATTCTTACCTAATAAAATTCCAATACATTTGGTTAAGCTCATAATATCAGCCTCTCATCCTTTTCGCTATACTTTCGAATTCATTTCATAAACAATAAAATCTACATTTATAGCTAAAGCAACTATAGGGATGTATGTATGTGTGTAGGTAAATAGTGGCTGAATTTAAAATGCGTATGCCCAAATATTTAAGTTGAAAATCGTGTGCGAATATTTGATAATGTCAATGTCCTGCCAAAGTGGTCTGCTGCGCTGTTGATTTTTGATTTTGGTAGCGAAAAAGGATTTGAAGCATTGCAAGGAGCGCAAAAAAGGGTCGATAACCGGACTACAAGCAGAAAAAACAACAAAATTGTGCAAAAAGCTATGTGAGTTTTGCGCATCACAATAGTCACAAGCTTTGATATTGTGAGTATAACACACACATACACAATACATTCTCACATATATCAATGCATCCACACACACACACACACATTATGGCACGCTCATCAAGCGTGGATTGCTAGCGCGTTGTGAAACTAGCCCTTTGGCTCATCCACCGCAATTTCGTGTGGCAGAATATGTGAGTGCTGCCATCCGAAAGCCAATTGCATGCGCTCATACATACTTATATTTGTTGGCGCTTATGTAGGCTTGACTTTTGGGAACTGCACTTATAGTTGTGTAATTTCCACGATGGTTTCGCTTTACTTCTTGCAATACTCAACTATAAAATGATTGCAAACGAAAAAAAAAAAATGAAGTAAGGAAGTTTTAAATTTGGGTCTAACTGAATATTTTAAAGGTTTTAAACCCACTTATATTCAGCGCTAAGCCAAATCATGGTTAAGAAAATAATATATCATAAAATTAAACCATTGAACGTATTACTCAAATATTTTGACGGTTAAAAGATTGTTGAAAAATCACTATATTGGTAAATTGCGCTAGGTAAAGTCACTGAGCAGTTAAGATTTATTCTTAGCTTTAAACTGAAGTATGCTCGAGAACACTTATCCATTTTATTATATTCGGTATAGAGTCCACTTACATGAGGACAATCATAATATAGGGTGAACCGTAACAGGTTCCCTACTTTTCTAAAGATAAAACCAAGAAGTTTAATGAACATTTTTTGGCATTTATTTTTTAGAGATTTTCTTTTTCAAAAGTTGGCGGCGGCTACATCTCAGATGGTTAATTCTTTGATTGCAATTTTCGATGATTCGTTAGACCATTTCGACTGATAACTGGCGAATGGCACGTGTGATGTTATCCCCACAGGAAAAAGTCTAACGGTGTAATATCACACGACCTTGTTGGCCATTGAACCGGCCCAAAACGTGAAATTATCGTTGCTTCGAAGTGTTCTCTCAGCCAGCTCTTGTATCTCTACAGGTTGCTTTTCGTCACGAATGCAATAACTTCACTTGTTTACATACCAATAAAGTCAGAAACTCGGTCTCATCGCTGAACAAAATTTGGCTAGAAAACGTTGGATCTTCTTAAACCTTTTCAGGCGGGATGTCTCAAAAAAGGCCTTTGAAAAAAGTAGGTCTACTTGACAACCCTCTTACAAATGCGATCGAGTTACGCTGTATGGCATTACAAAATACGATTTCTGAACCAACCAGAAGTTTATAAATTTTTGTATGATTCAAGTCACCTTTCCATTATAATTTTGGTAGGCTGCGACTTTTGCTTCTTTGTGTAGCCTTCCTCCAAGTATGGCCTCTCCGGTGCCATTTTTCGCGCTTTAATTGCTTAGGTACATGTTTCTCCATCATTAAACTCAATATTAAATTGCATAATTTTTAAGGTCAGAATATTCTGCAGATGAGTTAGCCCAGCCAATTATGCTTCTGCGAATTCGCAAGCTTGACTCCACCGTTCACGGTCCACCTTGGTCATCCTACAGTTGGTATCCTCTTCTGCAAGAAGGTATAAATAATCTGCCAAGTCCTAATTTTCGATTCGCTGTTTTATGTTCCATATGATGTCTGTTTTCTTATTATGTAAGCCTGCTTATGGCGTTGATTAGGATGATAGCGCAGATAATAGATAGCTGACTTACTCCAGAACAACGTTTGCATTCCGGGCAAGTTATGGATAGATTTGTGCGTCGCTTCGCGTGCTGTGTCCAATATTCCGTCGACATAATTGCTCAGTCGAGTAGGTAATACAAGCAACCATGCCATCGGTTTCGCATCACTTTTACCACCGATTACGGCTGTGGAGCAGAATTTCGCAGAAGATCCGAATGAATGCATCCGCCATCAACAACAATTGTAGCTGTGCCAATCCACTGAAATGAAAGATTTTACAGGAGGATCTTGGTTTGTGCTTGCAAAATCCAACAAAGAATTGAAACTGAGCAACCGGTCATTCAGTGAATCATTCATAAGAAAAAATTATATTTAGCGATGAATCTCAGTTCTGTTTGAATGAGTAATTTAATAAATAAAGTTTTCGCCTTTGGAGAGATGATAATCCGCAATAATTTGATAAGACGTCGTTAGTTCCACGGAAAGTCGTTTTTTAACTTGCTATGGATAGAAAGAATCATTAGTCCATTGGCCTTAGAAGATAATATGCGGTGCTTTATAGCTGACATGAGGTCACATTTGTTGCAAAATTGCAAAAAATATGGGCACTTCGGCTGGAATTTATTCGAGTCAACCACGGTTGTAACTCACCCAAAATCTTTTTTAAGACATAATAACAAGCCTCTATCTGTAAAATAAAGCTGAATTCTTGACCACAACATTAAATTATTTGCGGTTTACTTCTTTTTGAAAGCTACATGTTTAAGAATTACCTACCCTTTGTTATGCGAATCATTTTGTGGGGGAGACTTCCGTTTTAGATAGAGTTTCTCTTTATCATGCACCATAAGGAAAACCCGTTCTCTGAACTCTGTAAGGGGGTCATCCCAAGTGATGGGCTTAAAAAATTTAGTTAGTTAGTTAGAAGTAAAAGCTGGTGCGGACTTGAAACTTTAAACGAATTTTTCTCAAAATTTCCCCCCTCATCTTAGCTCAAAAACGGACGTTTGATGTAAATTTTTAAGATATACTCAGCATATGTAAGCCCATGGAATGAATTATTATCAATCAAAAATGATCAAAATTTCGAGTTTTTTTAGCAAACAATTTTTTTTTTTTCGTTTTKKCTTCAAATATGTAAGCCAATCAGAATGAATCGTGGAGGAAGTGCGAGCACTTTATTTCGAGACGAGAGTGTTCAGAACGCTGTAACTCGTATTCTATACAATACTTTAAGCTTCAAGTTTATATTTTTACTATCGAAATATATGTTAGTAAATTAGAATAAGATTAAAGCTCTATCTATTTACTATCATAGAAAAGATATCGAAAAAATACCTAAAAAATATAGAGAGATAAGCAAAATATTATGCGCCAAATTTGGTTGTAATTTATCGATAATACTTCAGATACCTAAAATCGCGGGTCCCCCATTGTCCAATTTTGACGGTATATTTTTGTTTTTTCCTTGACATCACTTTTATATGTGGATTGCCTTGATTATTATCCCCTTTCGCCTATTTTCACACTATATCCAGAAATGCTAGTATGTAATATTTTTTCTTTTTGAAAAATATACATAAACCTATTAGGGAGTGGGTTCACGCCCACCTAAAAGAAAAAATTTTATGACAGCGGAACTCTTGTCTTGTTATTTTGATCACTTACATATATATATCTCTATATAACTTTGTCTTCAATATCAATTACTTTTAAATGTTATAAACAACAGAAAACTATTATACTCTGCTGTAACATGTTACTAGAGTAGAAAACTAAAAAATAAAAGATTGGAGTAAATAAAAAAAGGTATCGCCCTGCTAGTCAAACAAATGAAACAGTCAGAAATAAAGCATAAACACTGCTAGTTCAAACATTTATACACAGTCACTTATAACCGAAACATATAGTACACCCGAGCATGTACACCTACACCTGCAACTACGTATATGAATGTGTGCACGCCATGTGCGAAATATTGCCAGCATTTCAGCATACAAAAGAAAAAAAGTAGAGAAAACGAGAAAAGAACTCGCGTTAAGTGGGAGAAAATGAGTTTGCCGGCAAATGTTATTGGCTGACAATAAAGGAGAGCAACAACAAAAAAAAAAAAAAAAAAAACGCTTATTCGAATAGAAAATGTTTCAATAAAATATTCAGAGCACATCTGCCATTGCTTGGCAATCATATTGTTGCACAAAATACTAGACGCTCACTTATATATATATAGTTGTAGCTATGTAAGTGTAAATATGTAAACTTGCTTATAAATACTTCATATAGGCATTGAGCTTGCTTTTCGAATTTATTTAAGGCATCTGAAGAGTCAGCGTAAAATGAATCATTTCTATAAATTTTTACGTCAGCGCGTTGCTACTACTCAGATGCTTCATAGGCGGTATTTAATACAAATTGAATTTGGATAATTCCATTTTTGAGCTCAAGGTCATATATATTTAATTATATTATTATATTGTGAGAATTTTTGAACTCAAACCAAAATTGACGTGCCAATATATTTGCTTCTCTATTGTTTTATCGTTTGACTAAAAAGAAAAACTAAATTTTTTTTGATCAAAATTGACCCGGACTAATTTATTCTTTATTTATTGGCGTAGACACCGCGTAGGCAATAATAGCAAGGCTGTTGTGTCTTTTTCATTGGCGGTATGTTTTAAAGTGGCGGATCCCCAAAACCACCGCCCAACTCTCGGGAGGGGATATTTCGCGTTCCTTAAAGTGGGAAGCGAAAGCAGAAAAAGTCACAAGGAACCAAATCTGGCGAATAAATACATAGACTGAGTGATGACTCTCGTGTCGAAATGGTTAAAAAAAGCCAGTATCATTCAGGCTAGAATGTGATGACGACTTATTATTGTGTTGAAAAACTTATACCCACAAATCGGAACGTTTACGAAGAATTGCTTCCGTGGACACTTTAAAAGGGTCAATTAGTATTTCATATTGAACGTTTGACCCACACTGAACCACATCTTCAAAGAAAAAGATATGCACCTTGATATTTGACTGCCCTTGATGAGGTTTTTTCGGTTTTGCAATTCGCTAGATTGGATCACAGATTCGATGTCATATTCATAAATCTATAACTAATGACCCTTTTGATGGGATTGGATGAGATTCAGATAAAATGAGTCTAACATTGCCATGATTCGTAACCAAAACATTTACCAAAATGTCTTCCATTAATCTATAATAAATACTGAGATCCTCACTGATATCAACACGATGATTTTCAAGCACTGTTTCTTTAACTTTTTCGATGTAATCATTAATAACCGAGGTTGCGAGGCAAGTTTTCAGTGATGATGATGATACTTTGTGAAACTCAAACGTTTGTGATAAAGTAAACTTCCCTGAATACTTCTATAAAAGTTTCAACGATTTCGTAGCCGTAATTCCTTTGGAAACCCAAAATATTAAGCATAAACATAACATAACATACTAAATATAATGAGATCAAACTTTTAAACTTTTTAACTTGCAAATCAGCATCGTAAATAGGCCATAGCAATCAATGTTGCGGAAAGAGAAAGTTGATATTTGATGCTCGCAGTTCTTGAATGCTGTCAAATTTTAAATTTGGCATGGCTCTTACTTTCAGTTTTTCAAAATATTCATCGTTAAGTTCAAAGTCGATCGGTATAATCAAAGTTAGTCCTACTAGTTACGATCACGATGTAATAAAACCTGCCTATGATCCGCATGAGTGCACATTATCTAAATGGAAGAGAGCCATGTCCTCTGCGATTGTTGTTAAAGTTCTATTTAAATAAAGTTATATCATATCCATACAATTTAATCTGAGAAAAAATTATAGTCGTAGAAAGACTTCTTGATATTAGAAGTACTTAATGAGATCCGTCATAGGTCATACAATGCCACTATAAAGACAATAGTTTAAGAGAAAGAGATGACCCAAATAACCCTAAAAAAGCTTTATTTTAATTTAAAGAAAAAAAAAACATACATAAATGATCTTTGACTTTTCGAAGACGGTGCATGCCCATGTGTCAACGGATAATTAATAAATATAGAGTACGCATATCAAAAAATCTACGGGCTTAATTTTTCTGAAAATATAGACGGGTTGTCTAGAGGTCGTACCCTAATATAGTGTTCTATAAGAAACATAGACTTCAATTGTTTGTTTTCCAATATTACGTTCTCCAATTTAGTCAATAATCCAAATAAATACTCGTCACTACAGAATGGCTCTTTGGCCGGTATGGCCGCCGGTGCAAGCCCTTTGACATATAGATGACGCCACCAGGGGGCACTAGATTCAAAAAGTGATGTTTACTTTAGAACGCTCTTTGTATGTATACAATCAGGTAACCATACATGTCCAGAAGTAGCCCGACATAGTAGGGGAGCTGAAGACCAACTGTTACTCAGAAGTGACTTGGCTGTTATAGCCAACCTTTAAATATTTATTGATTTTTTAACGCAGAAACAGTTATTTAATCCAGTTTACAGCCGTCAATTTATTCGAGTCTATTGAAAGATTTTACGGGTTTACAATAATTTACTTTTAGAGTACACTCATAATCATTTTTATCTATGCTCATAAAACGAGCACATGTTTTGAGCCATGGGATAATGATGTAAGAACGATAATGCACTCTCTAAACCTATATAAGAGTCATAAAATTCGTATAGAATATTTGCTGCATGCCTTGCGAGTACCCGTATGTGAGCGTTAAAAATGAGTAGCAAAACCAAAATTGCTTGTAAGCGTGTTTTTCATGAACTCACTCATTCTGCTCTCCCACTTAATTGCACATTTATATTCATTTGCAATAAAAACGAAGTATAGGTACTCATTCCTAAATGCATCACAGCGCAGCTGTTTAAACAATGTGACTTTGCAAAGAATTTTTTTTGACTTCGTGTACTTTACGACTGACCAAATATGCTACAGATCAAATATATGTAATATAATATGTATTTAGTAGGGCCTTATATACATATACGTCAATCAATATTTTTTGTACAGCAGGTAATCCCTGTACTGAAGGGGGAATAAGTCAGGAATAAGACTAGTTTAAAGCTAGAATCTGTTTAATAATGTTAACTCCTTCTTAAGTAAAAAATTTTCCATACAAAAACTTGATTTCGTTCAGTTTGTACGACAGTTATAGGCCACAGTGTTCCGATATCGGCGGTTCCGAAAACTGAGCTGCTGTTTGAACCGTGCAAAGTTTCAGATCAACCAACGTTGACATCTGGTTATTACAAAATCCGTGACAATCTTAATATAACCAGGTTAGCGTATAACAAGAGACACCTGAGCAAACCTAACATTGTTCCGAAGAACATTGTAAGAATAACAATCTCTTTTAAACCTTAAAATTGTCAAATTTATCTCTAACGGCTATAATGCTGACAAAAAATCTGGTAATTCCAAAAATTCTAAAAGCAAAAGCTGTTGACAGAAACACAATCGCATTTTACATTGGCTGCGAATTCCACAGAAAAAAAAACTATATTGATACCCGACTCTGTTTTATTTATTTTTTGATAACAACTACAAGTATATATATACAAAGCCTCAAAGTTTTGAGCTCTTTCGAATACATTTCATCTTATTCTGAGAAAAATATTAAGATAAGAAACTTATTTTATAAAGAGCTTAAATTTTGTATATTTTTTCGGTCTTACAAGGTAGAAAATTCGATCGGTTGGGGGATATAGTTATTATACCAGTGAATTTGGAATCAGCTTATTAAACTGATACTTCGAAGACGTTTCTAAATTGCGTATAAATGACCTCAACGAAGTTCAGTAATGCTTACTATTGCTTGTCCTTAAGAATATGGTAGATAGATTCTTCTATACTTTTATGTTACGTTACATGTTGAATGAGTGAACTGTTTGACAACAACGCCGTATGTCTGCCTGTATGCGAGCGCGTGAAAAGTTTTGAAAAAATCCATTTTCGAGCCAAATTTTGTTCAGCGATAGTACCCATTTCTGGCTCAGTGATGAAGAGCCAACTGAAAAAATTCAAGAGCTGCCATATCATCCTGAAAAAAAAAAACACGTTTTGGCGTGGTGAAATCATCGGTCCATATCTCTTCCAAAATGTTGCTGGTGAGAACGTAATTCTCAAAGATGACCGTTATCGCGACCACAGATATTTCACGTTGTGGGCCGATCGATTGACCAACAGAATAGTGTGATATTGCACCGTTATACTTTTTCCTTGGGAATATGTAATGCCTAAAGTCTATGCGGACAATCCATTCGCCAGCTACCAGCCGAATAAATCAACGAAAACTGGACTCAACGGATGGACCATCTGAGACGTAGCCGCAGCCAACATTTGAAAGAGATACTCTTCAAAAAAGAAATGCCAAAGAATATTCTTTCAAATAGTGAATATTTTCCATTCAATTTGAAATTTCTGTTTTTTTTTTTTTTTTTTTTTTTTTTTTTTTTTTTTTTTT
>NW_017534852.1:304106-326029 GCF_001853355.1 Bactrocera latifrons
AAATAGTGACCTTCGAATATATATGTATGCCAAGTTCATCGCAATTAACATATAAATGTTACTAAGGAAATGCTTTTAATAACTTAAAAAATCTTTTATTTTTTTATGTTTCTAGATTTAACACAACTCTGTCGGTCTCAGAAGGGTGTGAATTGTTATGCCTATGAAGATGAAGTTCAAATATTTGAAATTATTATTAGATGAATGAATATAATAATAAGGCATTGCAAAAAAATCCGTTTAGGACCATTTAGGGCAGAATAGGAAGCTGGCTGTAAGCGTGCCGCACGATTTAGTCTCCTGGATAGAATTTCTATCTACGAATTAGTGTTGAATGGCTATAAAATCGTTCCATGTCTAAACGGACGGCCGGCGAATGCCAGAAAATGTTTGTTATGTCCTTTTAGCCGTTACCCACTGACCAAACTCTTAGTTCGGACCTGTACTGTCAACACTTGGACCATATGAAGTAAGCAATCGCCCAAAAGTGGTTGGCTTTCGCCATCCATCTTGTGTCCCATCCAGAGCTGCGTCATATAGTTATAAAGGTAGTGGGTTGCCAGGAGCTCCAGCATTTGGTTGGAATATTCTTATGCATCCACCTTATAGATCGGATCTGACATCATTTGATTACTACCTATTTCTGGCTATGGCGAATGATTTTGTTGGCAAAAATTTCGTCTCAAGACGTACTTGTCGAAATCGGTTACCCTTAGTCGTTTGCTGATAGGGACGAGGGTTTGGACGAGAGCAAATTTACTTTAAAATGAACACACTTTATAACATTCTAACTATGTAAAATAATACCCTAAATTTTTTGCAAAGATTATGCATACCTTTCTAATAGCAAGTCCCGAGACTATTACACCAATGATGTAATTGCCGAACATCGAGCCTTAACAGAAATAAATATAATTTTCATATACTCGTATAAATTTTATAAACAAGGATATCGATATGTTTATCATATATGGAGTATGAAAGAAATTTCCGACAATAACGACATCTGTTGGTAATATCGATATCACCATAAGTGCAAAGTGCGCCATTACTAACTGTACACATATGAGACTAGTCCAAATAGCGTTGAATAAGGGTTGGGTTCTCTCAGTCTTTGCATATACGGCCATACCTAGAATACTCATTAATCGCTATAAACATGTAGGTATATATGAACTTTATACTGCCAAATTTTATTTCCATTGTTTATTGGCTGGGCCATAGGCGAAGCGCTGATTTTTATGTCTTCTGCTGGGCTGGTCCTCATTTAATTTTATTTTCTTTGTGATATACATAAAAGCTAGATAATGTTTACAGATTTTTAAAGCTCATTTTCCTCACTCGTATGTCAAGCTGTTTGACTGTCATCGACTTTTAGGCACAAAGCTATTTCGCGGTTTTTATGTTGAGTAGTCGCATTTAAGTGATAAAATTCAATAGGAATTTCAAATCGAAAACTGTGGTACTTTATGCGAGTACTCTATACGTAGGTATATATTTTAGAACAAAATGTCAATAAAAAGATGGAAAATAAAATGAAAATAGGAAAATAGTCAAGGCAATGAGAAGCTCATAAAAAGAGTATTAAGTACTCGAATGTTTTAGAGTGTTACTTTAACGTTGTATTAGTTTATGTTCTTAAGTATTATATATACGAACATATACGTAAAAGATCCTATGATTTGATAAGAGGGGGATCGTGAAAATTTCAGACCATAGAGTGACTACATACTTGAAGGTCTCTTTGAATGCAAATAATTTAAAATTCGCGTTTGCTATAAACAATGTTGTACGGAGTTATTCGAGTTGCATTTCGTGGCCAATGACAAACTCCATAATAACATCTGGTATAGGGTTCCATCGAGCGTATTGTGTGAAAGATTAAAACCCACCGTCAACAAACTGATTGAACTTGATCAATGTGGCTTTAGACCTGGAACTTCAACAACTGACCAAATATTCATCATGCTCCAAATCATCGAAAAGACCCCGAAAAGAGAATCGAGACACACCACTTCTTCGTCGATTTCAAAGTTGCTTTTGAGACCACCAAAAGGAGCTGCCTTTATGCTGTTATGTCTGAAATTGATATCCCTGGAAAACTAATAAGGCTGTGTCAACTGACGTTGAGCAATACCAAAAGCTCCGTCAATATCAAAAAGGACCTCTCCAATCCATTCGATATCGAACGAGGCTTCGAACAGGGCACCCATTGGCTTCAACAACCGCGCCGCTAGTACTGCTTTCTCCATAATGGATAAGGCAGCGAAGCAAATGGGTCTGGTAGTGAACGAGGGCAAGACGAGATATCTCCTGTCATCAAACAAACAGTCATCGTCATCGACACTGTTGACCATCATAACTTCGAAGTTGTAGATAATTTCATATACTTATCTTGGAACAGCGTTAACAGCAACAACAATGTCTGCCTCGAAATCCAACATAAAATAAATCATGGAACAAGTGCTACTTTGGACTGAGTAGGCAATTGAGAAATAAAGTCCTCTTTCGAAACAGAGGAAGAGGAAGACCCCCACTCCGTTGGAAGGACCATTCTTCGCTTGGAATATGCAATTGGCGCCACGTAGCGAAAAGAAGAAATGATTGGTGCGCTGTTGTTAACTCGAATACAACCGTGTAAGCAGTGTCTACACCAGTAAAGAAGAAAAAGTAGATCTACAGCATACATTTATATTAGACCACAATTGTAAATGAATAAGATCAGTAAACTTTTCGAACTTCCTTAACTGTCACCCCACAATAATAGGCATTTTAATAAGATTCTAATTATCCAAAGGAAAAACATGAAATTTAATTTACCGAGCGTTTTTTACGCCCAGAGTAGAAAAAGTAAAATAAATACCTTATCCCCTCTTAAATTTGTGCGACCACTTACCTTAAATACTTGCACACTAATTTAGTGCGAAAACTTTTGTCTAAACCCAGCAGTTCTGCATAAATTTCCCAAATTTCATTTGATTAGCTTGCAAAAAAGAAAAAAAAACGAAATTCCGCACATCATTTCCTGCCCGACTGCACGCAATTACGCTAATGTATTTATCTACGCACTGTCAGTGTTACGTGTGCGCGCGCCTGGATGTATCTTATATTTATCTATAGTGTATATGTATATTGTATAAACATGCCAAGTATGTATGACTAGGCGCTACATCACTTCTGGGGCGTTTAATTTGACAGCAAGCTTCGAGAGAGGCTGACGCCTATCGAATATCTGGTAAATTCCTTACCGCTTAGCCTACATTAGGGCGCATTAGTTCACCAAAAGCCATTTTCATACCTGTCATGACAGCGAGCGCTGCTGGTAAATGTAGACTAAGCACTCCAGTAGTCATTCAATGAGCTTAAACAAACTGTAGTTGGAGAAATATGTGAGCAAATAGACACGCAATAAAATGATTTTCCATTTTGTGCCAACGCAATGCAATATAGGGGGTCTTAGCTTCCATCGTCTGTGTCTTATTAACGCTGGCAGTCTCGGTTTTGTTGGTGTTGTTGTAAAACTATTTTTGTGCTGTTTTCCGATATTTATGTTTTTTTTTTACTTTTTCTTTTGGTATTCAGCATTTTGCTTTGCAGCCAATTTCCGTTTCCTTTGCTTTCTCTACTCCATACATATACTTCCTGCCAGATTGTCTTTGTAGATATACATATAAATAGAAAATGCGCATAAATTGTCCCGCTTGACTTCTTCATTTCTTGCCCTGCCCTGGTCAATTGTAGTCGCGTAGTCGGCGTGGAGTGTGGCTTTAGCCTCCAGCCGTCTGCATATTAATGCTTTCCAAGTTTTGTATTTGCTCAGTCATTGTTGTTGCATTTGTTGGTTGATTATTGCTGTATTAATACTCTGCGCCATGTAGTGTTTCGTGTGTTACTTAGAGTAGTAAGAGTGAAGACAGAAGGGAGAGTTGGAGAGCGGACATGGCAATTTTGCGTAACTTCTGTTGGCGTTCTGTGCTTTAAGTGTATGCGTGTGCGTGTAAGCAAGTTACGTCCAAATTTATTGTTTTTTTGCTTATTCTTAAATTATATGTTAATTTCGCAAATATGTTACTCTGAAATATTTATCTATAACGAGTATGACTCAGCTCAATTTTAAAGTTCTTCTCCTTCCTTCCAGTTTAACAAAAAAACAAAAAAAACAAAAACAAAAAAAAAAAAAAATGTGAATTATGCGGTCAATAAACGAATTCAGACTGTAATACAACCAACAAGTGAGATTAAATTCCACAATTTAAAATTTACTGTATTCTGATTTTAAAATAATTTATCTTTTTATTTATGTATTTCTTTCTTCTTGGGAGTATGTACTACATATATAAAATTGTAATAATCCATACTTTGTTTTCAAATTTATGTGTCTGAGATATGTAATCTGAATAAACTGCTACTCAGTTTATTGGGGACTGCTCAACAATTTAATTGAATTTTTCAAGAGCGTGATTTGGATTTATTTTTTATGACAGCTGCATACTATAGTAGTGTGATAATGAGCAGTTTCTTGAGAAGGAAAGAGCGTGTTAAGATCTACGTCTCAAAATCTGTAAGTTTGCCTATACATATATAGGATAGACGTACAGACAACCGAGAATGGCTATATCAAATGAGCTCTTCACGCTTATCATTAAATACATACTAAAGCTTAATCCATTTCGAGGTTCCCTACTTTTTTAAAGAAAATATGTTTATTATCTTTCGAAAGAATATTCTTCAAATGATTCATTCATTGAGTGCAATTTTCGATGAGTCGTTCGAGCAACTCGACTGGAAACTCGCGAATGACACACCCTTGTTTTGACCAAAACCTGAATCGAAGCGGGATGGTCTGCATAGACTTCAGACTTTACATATCCACATAGGAAAAAGTCTAACGATGTGACATTAACCAACGTCGTTGGCTACTCGACCGGCTCAAAACGCGAAATTATCTGCTTACCGAAGTGTTCTCACAATAAATTTATTGACTAATGCGATGTGTGGGAAGTGACGCCGCCTTGTTGAAATCAAACGTCGCTGAGATCACGAGCTCCAGTTTCAGGCATCAAATAGTAGGTTATCATGGTGCGATAACGATCGCCATTGCTGTTTATGTTTTTATCGGTATTACGACTCTACTACATTTTGAAGCTTTTTTGGTTGTTCTTCGTCCTTAATGCGGCAATTTTGCCGTTTTATATATATACTCATTGAGCTAGAAATGAGCCTCATCGCTGAACAAAATTTGGCTTGAAAACGTCGGATCTTTTCAAGAGCCCATAGAGCGAAAAGATGTCGCTTGGTCGAGCGACTTCAATTATTGCAGAAGCTGTATTATGTACGCTTTCAATTTAAGATCTCGACGTGAGATGCGCCAAGTCATTTCATACGTCAGTCCAAGTTGCTGCAAACAACGCCGAATCAATTCTCAATGGTCTTCATGTACTGAGGGTATGCTATGGCTGCTTTAGTTTCATCGCTGCGGGCAGGATGTGGATGCTGATGATGTTGCGAATAGTAGGCTCAGTAGGCATATTATATTGATCATAAGTAGAGTGAAGCGCGAAGCATATTTCTAAACGTTGTTCAGGCTTAAGTCTTTACATACTATACTGGGTATCCAACTTTTAATTCTGGGTGTTACGAACTTCGTACAAACTTAATATTTAGCAGGATAAGTTTGGAGGACAACAAAGGTCAAAAATGTGTGGTATTGCTTCATGAGAAATGATGACCAGCAGGTTTCTTATCGAAAAAGAGATACTTTGTAGTAACTTGCTTTCTGATGAACTTAGAAGGAAAGATGATAGGTGCACAAGATCACGGTGTGTCGTGGTTGGAGGGACAATCCTCTATGTTGGTTGTATGTGGGGGTTGAAAAATTTGAGAAGTTATCTACTACGATGATATCTTGTGTGGTGTTTCGTCAGTCTAGTTTTTACCGTATAGAATGATGTGATGATGTGGATATGTTATATACTACGATGAGGTTGCTTTGGGTCATTTAGACAACATCCCGGCCACCCTAAGCGTGTAGGAATTTCTCTAAGGGGAGTTTCACTTGTTCGTCACAGTTCATTCCATCTATCCACGATTTTTGAACCTGTGGTATGCTTGTAAGTGTGGCCGAAGAGTATAAAATAAGTTTTTTTTTTATTGAGAATAAAGTTGATATGGAGTCAGTAATACATGGTCTCGTATCATCTTCCATTGTACCTCCCAAGTTTTTGTTCTGCTTTTCTTTCCGGGTTTTCATAGAAAATTTTGACTTTATATTTTCGTCCAAATCGGGTAGTGTTCAAATGGTCAATTATGGAGTATAGCTGACACCAAAGGTATTTAATGCATAGTCACGAATTAAATTTGTCGGAAATTTTCGTAATAGAATTTGCTGAATCTTTTGATCGTCGTTTAATCCGTATTTTAATGTCAAGAGCATGAAATAAATTTAGCCCCGAAAATAGGATGTCACTTAGGGAATTCCCAGAGCGTATATAAAATGGATTAAATCGAAGTCGAACGAGATGTAGTTTAAATCTAATCGTAAGATTTAAACGGATAACAGGAAGTGTCTAATCTTGAAACAAGCAGAATTTGACGTTAACGGTAAAGTGAACATGTACAAACTATAATAGAAAATGTACTATAGGGTTGAAATATAAATATGAAAACTGGCTCATCACCAGCTTTACAGTTCACAAGACTTCTCCAACTATCATGCTATTTTAAAAGATAGGAAAATAATTGTGTTCCACTAAAGGATTTCATCTTTCTTAGCACAGCGAGATTTTTTTGTGGAGAATCCTTGTGACAAAATTGGGTTCGGAAACTTTAAGGGATACTTTATCGGTAACATTGTCATCGTAGCATGAGGTCTTAAACTTTATATATTTAAGGACCAATTTGTAGAACAGAACAATTTCCACAGTTAATGAAATTTTCAGCAGAAGCTCTTTAATTTTTACATAACTATCTTTAACTCGCTTCGAGATTAATGAATTTTTGTGGTGAGACATTGCTTAAGATAAGTCGCCATAAATTAAATAATTTTATTCAGAGAAGGAACACATTTTCAAAGCTTTCGGTTTCTTTTGTTTATATCATTTCTCAAATCAATTCATTCGGAGACTAAACTTTGATCTGAAAATTCTCTGCACGCGATAGTAAGCCTCCAATCTCCAAAGCCAAATAAGGTTACGGGTATAATCTCCCTGACAAAGCGAAGATGATGGTCGCGAAGAATTCCATTATGGTAGCAGGAATTGCGGGTTCTAGAAGATGACTTAAAGTATTGATGCGGCTAAAACCGAATCCAGTAAGTTCACCCTGTTCATCGAAGTTATAAGGTGTTACCACATTAAACGATCTCAAAAGAGTTTCGTGACATCAATGCCAGAACGCAAGCGAACAACTGAGTTGAGTTATGTTGAGATTCGAGAATGCATGCACATCGACTTTGTAAGCAGTTCCAAGCAATTGCGTTATGACCAGTCAGCCAAATAAGTGTGATAAAGCAGTACCTATATATAACTTACAATGATATCAGACTAGCCATTAGCTCACAATCAGCGAGCTCAAGGCCAGGATTAATGCTCTGCTTGCGGAGTGAATAATAAATACATAAATTTCGCAAAGGTGGTGCTCTGATAAAAACTCCCATTTTCGTTCCAATTTTTTTCAGTTAAAGTTATCTCAGGTGGTCAGACTGTGATCAAATTGAAAGGTGAAATTTGTCCATTTCATCTCCTTCAAAGTAATCCCCTTCCGCTGCAATACACGTATGTCAACGAATTTTCCAGTCATCGCAGCACTTCTTTCAGAGAGTAGAGAGGTCAAAACGCTGTCTTCGGAGTATCCTCGGAAAGTTTTATTCGATCTAAGTGCTACTATAAAATTTCTCAATATTTCGTTCTGAAACTCATTCTTTACTTATATATTCTCATTTCTTACAGACATCAACTCTAAAAGGAGTCAGTGGGGTAATCTGGCCTGTTTATGTGACATTTTTTTTCGTAGAAATTTTTATTCGAAAATACATTTTGTTTCACATATTATGAGGTATATAAACAAATTTTTTCGGAATCTTTTGATGACATCTGTCGAAGAAATGACTGGGTGAATGAGATGCGTTTTTCACTGGCGAACACGATTTCTCATGTTTGGATCATCCCACAAAAACCCAATTTATTCTTAAAAAGTACGTAAAGTGTGAGGTGAGACACTCCGAGCGCTCCGAACGTCGAGCGGTATTATTATTTTTGGGCCTTTTTCGAATCTTACAATGAAAAAACTTACCCTACTGACCCCTTAAAAAATTTTTACAGCTGTAATAAAGATTCTCGGAACTTTGTAAGGCGTCGCCTTAACTCAGAATATAATCCCCGGCCTATAACAAAAAACGTTAAACATGGCGGGGCAAAATCATGTAACCACATACCATGACTTTCCCATATATATCTTGGTCTAACTCACTTCATTGAAGACATCTTGGAAGAAAGGGCATATGTCAAAATATTAGATGAGGTAATGTTGACATATGCCTCATGGAATATGCCACAGCTATGGGTATATATAGAGGATAACGACCCTTAACATACTAGCAAGTACGCAAAAGAGTGGATTAGCTTCAGCGGCGTTGAGGTTATGCGATGGCCTGCTCAGTCTCCCGACCTCAATTCCATACAAAAATTGTTTAACGATATCAAGAAAAAAGTAGCTGAACAGAAACCAAAAAATTTGGGGGATTTATGGCGGGTAGTGAAAGAGGCATGAAAGGTAATACCAATATAATGTTGTCAGGATGTCATAGACTCAATGCCTGGGAGATGTGATGCTGTGTTAAAAAACGGAAGTTATTCAACGAAATATTAATTATTTTATGATTCTGTGAAACTTCGGAACCATTATAAGTTAAAGTTTTAGAACGGTCTCGTATTACATAAAATCCTAGTATTTTTGGAAATAGTTTTTTTAGTTTGTTTGATATTTAGTGCGATATAAAAATCTGTTTATGTTTAATTGAAATATATGGAATGGGAAATCTTAATAGATCTTTAATAAATTACATTATGCAAAAATTGAAAAAAAAAAAACATTTTTGTTAATGAAAATAAAAATATTTGTTTTCTCGTGTGGTCACTCCTATTTTTTTTGTGGACAACTGTCTTCCACATTTCATCTATCCAATAAATAATATAATAATATTTGGATTTCTGGACTTTTTGGGGTTGTAGTCGTTACATAATCTATAAATAATGATTTTTAGTCTCACGCTGAAACACTTTATTATATAACGTACCCTACTTTACTTTTGTAACGAAACTATTTGGAAAATTTCCAGCACTTCCGGAAAAACAGCAAATCGGCGCCAAGCTTTTATCACCTAACTTTTATTCGTTTCTTTATTTTATTTTGATTTTCGAAAAGTCAAATGAATTTACACGAGCTACACATAACCTTAACTTAGCGCTTATCAGCCATAAAGATTTGCTATGAAATAAATATCTAAACTTTTGCTGCAAAATCACCAATTTCACACCTGAACCTGACCTAGGTCAATTGCACAGTAGCCGAGCATGTCTCAACACAAGAATGAAATTATAATCCTCAACGCAGGTACAAGTTTGCATAATTTCATTACATTAAGCCAATGTCTAGACAACAACTTCTTTTGTGTGTTGAAAGTTTTTTAGATTTAATTATCGGGAAATGTAACGAGCTGGTCGACCAAGGAATTTTATTTGGCTGCTGTACACACACCAAACAAAACACTCAAACTCATACATATCCACACACATATATAGATATACATGCACACTCAAGTAATATACTTTTATAGCAGGTTCAAATAGATTTCACCCAAAAGTACCGCAAGCTTACACGCGCCTTTGCGGTTTTGTTGACGCCTAAATGTATGCAACGTTCAGACGGCTCTAGAGTGTTTAAGTGCTGCACTTGACCTTCTGTGGCGGTTGCTTGGGTGAAAAGTTTTCATTGCAATAATTGGCAAAGCAATTATGCATTTTTACTCAGCGTTTTTAGTTTTTATACTCAAATGAAATATTAGAATAGTTGGCATTTATTGGTAAAGTGTTTAAAAGCGGTTATGTGAAATAATATTTTTTTGTTATTTAGAAATGGTTTAAGTTGACCTTTTTGCTTCCGAAGTGAATAGAAAACGTGTCATAAAAATTAAAGGGCGTTTTTTTGTAGATATGTGGTTTTCAAGAAGCTTTATTAGAAAGATAAGGGTTTGCCATTATGTTTAAAAAGTAATTGCGGGTACATGATAACCATGGCAGCAAACTGCAGTGGAAGAAGAATATGGATGAAATAGTAAGAAATGCCATCAATCATTTTCTGGTGCTACACGGCGTTTGCAAGACCGATTCTATGCTACGGTGCAGTATGGTAATCTTCCTACTGGAGGCCGATGAAAAGCCTGAAGAGGCTCTCTGTGCTGGGCATAACGGAAGCTCTGAGGCCCACTTCAACGACGCGACGTTACTATAATTATTGCTAAACTTACCATCTATCGAAATTTGCGCTGAAAGCTGCGCGACGAAATTGGCGAGACGACCACTGGCCGTAGGATATTTTACACAGAAAACTTTCGGGCATAGATCGGCGGGTAATGGCGGGTTTCGAAACACGCTCCCATTTTTCAATTGAAAGAAGGTTCAGAGTCAGCATAGAAAGAGATGGTTGCCACAAAACCGTGCTAGCTGCGCAGAATACATTAAATATTTATAGGAATGGCTCTTAAGTGGAGGAAGGAAAGATCAGATGGGCAATCGTGCGACAGGAGCATGGTGGGAAGAATCAAAACGCAAAAAAATAAAACGTTATTGAACAATAAAAGTGCTATATTCTTGTGTAAAACGGTAGATCAGAAATATAAAAATTTCATTACTGGTACTATATATAGAGGGGATTGAAGGAACATGTTTGGAATACTCACTAGTCATACTCTGGTGACGGAACTCGCCTGAAGAATTTGGCTTGATCTTGATCAGGAAGGCTGCAGAAATGTCAAGAGCAGAGCACTAGGAAAAAATGGAGTATCTCTTGTGCACTTGTCCCGAATTGGCAAGACTACGTACTACTACGGACTGTAAGCAGTTAAGGCCCCATGGTATGATACACTGGAAAGGTATGGTTATTGAAACCTCAATATCTGTTGAAATTTGCATCTTAAAGGTTGAACAGTCTTCAAAAACTTCGCAACGGAACTACATCTGCTATTGGAAAGGATCAAAACGGGGCTATGTGTGGCTCGTTATCCTACTAGACTAACTTAAATTAGCCAATAGTTTGAAAGGAATTTCGAAGATAAATCCGCATTTGTACAATATTTTGTGAGATTGGAAAAAAGAGTTTGATAGCGGAAACTATTCATTAATACCAGTTTCAGGCTTTCTGATTATTGTTGTTGTATTTCAAGTTGATGTTGCTGTTACTAAATAAGCAGTTGATCTGCAGTTGCGGAGCGCATTCGCCTCTAGAGAAGTGACTCCGATAGTAGTGCGGTCTAACGCGCTCTCAAAACTACTGACGGAATTCCTAACTCACCATTAATACTATTAGGTTAATTCTGTTTCATAATTTCAGTTGCTTTATGGATTGTTGTAACAACCTGCTGGAACTATTTAGTACCCCAGATGATTACTATTAACTTGGAAAACGAAAATCTCGTTAGCCATTTGTTCGGATTACCTACTAATGGGTATATCCATCTTCGGCACACATATAAGGTATTTTTTTATAATTTATAAATTAAGGAATAAAAAAGAGTTTTATTAAAAAAATTGCAGAGAAACACTTTGTGACCATTTAAGTAAGCCTGGATACAAAAAGAACTTCAATGTATGGTACGCCTCAAGAGAAGCTTGGGAAAAACAATCGTCCCTGTTTTTGCTAATAGTACTATATTAGTTCGTGACGTCAACAACTTATTAGCCCGAGTCTACAATAAACTACTGATTCTACCCGATTTGGTCTTACCTATGTACATACGAAAGCAGATTATGGAAAAAAACAAAAATTATCAAGATTTCATAGGTTTGTCCTGAAGTTACAGTTTTTTCTAAGAATTTAAACAAATATTTATAAAAGCCTTTGATTTTACATTCTTTAGTAGATACAAGTTAAGAGATTTATAGTTAAAAAGGAACTATGATATAAAGTGGATCCAAATCACGCCTAATGCCACCACTACTTTCATATTCAAATTATATTTCGCTCTTATATCATTGCTTAGCACAATATACAAAAGCTTGTATTTCTGCTTCCATCCTTCTGTTGACATTTTCACCACTGCGTCAGCCGATTGCATTTTGCGATAGATTTTGTCGTTCACTGCAGGCATTGAAAGTACACACAAACAAACACACACACATCCATATTGGTGAAATGCATTTAAATTGTTTCTGAGCAGCATCATAATTTCATAGGAACTCTTTTCATATTCATAAAACTGTAGTTGCATAATGCGAAAAGCCAACGGTGGCTTTGCCAAAATGCGGATTTAGCCAAGTCAATGGCCATGAAATGAGATTGTCTGTGCTGACTGGCGGCCTTAATGATCGTCATTAGTAAATCCTATTAACTAGGGAACAAAACTAAAAGTGGAAGTGGAGAGGATGTGCAGTGATTAAATATGGATTTTAGTCTTGAAGGAGAAAGAGAGAGAGAGAGCTAGAAAATCTAATTTTAAATTTTGGCGGTTCGCCTGAAAATTTTGTAAATCAATAAGCATATTGTGAGGTGATTTTAGAGGTGCCTGTATATTGAAAAGAGCAAGAGCTTCAGTTAGATACAACAAAAAACAAGAGGTCTAATTAAATGCAGAAGAGATATTAGATAGAAACGAAGTAGTGCAGAGTAAATAAAATCTGTGGTAAATAGGCTGTTTAAAGTACTATAAATTTTTAGCAAATTTAAACAACTAGATCCGATTTCGCTAATAAAAATTCAGCAACTAGATAGAGAAAAAACTGAGTGTAATGAATAAATCGTTGCTACTCATGACCTCATGTATGGCAGTACAGTAAAAAAATCTTTATAGTTTGATTTCTCAATAGTCATGAAGTTGGCAAAAGGGATTACTTTGACAGAGACAACATAGATTTTGAAGAATAAATTAAGAATTTTAAAAAGTCTTAAGTTTAAGTCTTGGTTTAAGACACATATACATATGTATTGGCATAATCACTAAATATAAATTTCAAGGCGTTTATAAAGATTTATAAACATAGTCTCTTGGATTGAGTTCAACTGATTAACTTACTTACGAATATTTTGCGAAACTTAATACTGTTTGTTTGTTTTTTCTACAAGGTTATGTTATGTATAGAAACACAATTTCTATTCACTGGCCAAACTTGAAAAGTTTCGTGTACAGTATTTTTTAGTAGTGTACGTTTCAAATGTGAGGTACATGTTCCAATTGGAGCCAAACATCATGTACGTGATCCAAACCCATACTTAATAATAAGTTGTAAGTTTTTGGCGTGATTGTTTGGTAAAATTTGAATTACATTGCAAATAATGATGATAATGGCACTTACGCTGTAGCTTCAGTAACTTTAATGTTCGGTGGATAGCAACAAGATTTTGCTGCTGCAACTTTCAACCATATCGAAAAGTCCGAGGTCGCAGAAATTTCCGTCGGACATTGAACCGAAGCCTTTTTAAAAGCTGCCTAATAACGTAAAGATCGACTGGGCGATGACTCTGGGATGTCCTTGAGGACACTAGCAGCTTTATAAGCTCCGGAAGTATTACGGCTCATGCTTGCTGCAAATCGTCACCTGAAATGCAAAATGACTTCTCATCAAAACATTCGAAATTGAGTGTCTTATTGATTATACTTCACTACTTCAAATTATATACATAATATTACATATGTTCAAAACTTTCAGGTTCTGCGGTCAGATATAAACCAGTTTTAATCAATATAAAAATTTTTTTCCATTCGTGTTCCATTTTATTTCGTATTTCTTTCATGCCACTGCAAATTTCCGAAAATGTTGTTACGTTATTTTGCATTTCAAGGGACGAAATGCTAACTGTGTTGGGCTGTGTGATATACGAGGTGTTTTCAAAAAGTATCGCGAATTTTGAATTTTCGCGGGTTACGTATATGCGAATTTCGAATTTTTTATGGCGTTATGTTGGTACTCATGTCTCTCACTTATGCTGACAAGCTCGGCCATTTTGAATGTTCATTTAATTGTTGAAAGCTGCTTTGCTTGCACGTGCTTTGGATCGTCTTCGATTTTTACCTATTCAAAAAAATGAAGCAAAGAACCTGTATCCAATTTTGTGTGAAAAGCGAAATTAAGGGCGCGGATGCATTCCGAATGTTGACTGTGGCATACGGAGAAGCTACCTTGGACCGAAGCAAAGTTTATCGGTGGTACAAAAGGTTCTCAGAAGGGCGAGAAGATGTGACAAAAAGTGGCTTTTGCATCACGACAACGCCCCTGCTCACACATCGTTACTTGTGCGCGACTTTTTGGCCAAAAACAACACACTAATGATGGCGCAGCCACCGTATTCCCCAGATCTAGCCCCCTGTGCCTTTTTCTTGTTCCCTAAACTGAAGAGGTCCATGAAAGGACGACGTTACGCTTCTCTTGACGAGATAAAGACGGCATCAAAGGAGGAGCTGAAGAAGATAAAAACAAATTATTTTTTGAAGTGCTTCGAAGATTGGAAAAACCGTTGGCACAAGTATATAATATCTCATGGGGATTACTTTGAAAGGGAAAAAATAGAAAATAAATATAAATGAATAAATAAATAATTTTTGAAAAAACGCAAAATTCGCGATACTTTTTGAACACACCTCGTACATAAATTCTCCGTAGTCCCACGTTTGCATCTGTCGCTGATGTCCTCGAATTCTTTAGAAGTCGATCTCTATTGTGTCTGATAAAATTATATAGAAAATAAAAAAACTTCAAAGGTTTTTTAATCAAACATAGCATGAGTAAATATATAATTTTATTTTTCTTAAACATACTTTCAAAATTATAGTGCCATTCAACCAGTCTGCGTTTTTTGACACAACGCGATTATGTGTAATGTTGCTGTTAATCCACTTTCCTTTCAAGGTGTTAATGAGGTATAATATTTCAAAGTATTCTTCTCGCCTTGATCAAATGTAAAAGATCCTTTTTAATCTGGCAGGGAGAAGTCAAAAGAGAAGAAAGTGCTGATTTGTTTTTATGATTCCAAGGGTATTGTCCACAAAGAATTTGTTCCACCCGGTCAAAACGTTAATGAGTATTCTATCTTGTAGTTTTTAAGCGTTTGGTGTGCCGTATTCGACGTGTTCGGCTCGAATATTGCGAATATGAAAGCTGGCGTTTGTTGCACGGTAATGCGCCCTCTCATCGATCGACGCTTTCGACTTCTTCTTTTTCGGAAAAATGCATTTTCCCATGAAATAGAAGCGTTATGCAGACGTCGAGGCTATTCAAAAGACTTATACCAGCATTCTGGCGGCCATACCGGCCCATAAGCGAAAACACTCATTCGACATGCTTTTGAACCGTTCCGTTGAAGCAGAATTACACTATTTTGAATAAAATAAATTGATTTTGTCGAAAAACCCATTTGTTTACTGTTTACTTTGGAACACATCTTCTTCTTGAGCTCCCTTATCAGAGGCTTTTAAACATTGAAAGACAATTTATTGCTTAAAATTTTACACAAATACCATCCGCTTTTCTACTAAAAATAATCAGAATTTCATGATTTAAACGAATGTAATTTAGAATGAAGAAGAATATAATCAATTTTGAGTACCTTTTATGAGACTCAGATGTATCACTAAAATTTTCATTGATCTTTTTTAAAGGCGCTCTACAATTTTATTTTACCCCGAGTTTAGAAAAAGCACTCTGCGCCCCTACTTATTTAGCACCTAATATATTATATATTTAGTCATTTAATACACTACGCAAAGACATTTTCTTCAGAAACTTACTATGTATTTGCTAGAAATTCCTCAAGAGACCAAAAGCTTTATGCGACTGCACCTTGCTCTCAGCACGCGCTGAGGGGTCTCCAACACAACGCGTTTGACGTATGATTTTGACAGTCATTTGTTTTCTTCAAAGCGAATGATTTACATAATATGTTATATATACCTTCAATAACACCATCCTTAGGACTGGATATAGAAAAATATTTTCTTAATCACTCGATAGACACTTTTTTAGCTTTCTTGACAGTGCACAGTAGTGCCCCTTGGAGATTTTTTAAGCTTTAACTTGAAAGTTTCAAAAATAAATTTTCGGGTTTTGGCCAGCTTGTCAGGAAAATCGGCCACAGTACGTTGCTTTGCTTACATATGTTTCACAGCCTCCAGATTTATTCTGACTGATTTATTTGTGTGCTCAAACTTTAAGACAACGCTCACTATAAAGTACCAAAATGCCCATTATGCAAAAAATGTGTACTGAAGAATTTTTTTGCAGAAAAACCTTTAATATCATTGTCTGTTTTAGTAAATTGTAGGGCTGATTCTCGCATCGCAAGTAAACCCAGGATCCCACTTGTTCAACTGTAAACGGGGGCCCTTTGTGTTCTCAAAACTCCTTGACGAAGATGTGTCTAGCAAGATGTTTAAATCTCATATGACAAAAACTAGTTAATTGAGAAGAGAACGTATAGATTATTACAATTCCATACAGCATTTGTAATTTGAGTCTATTGAGCAGTCAGGTTGACTACCTGGCGAGGTGAACCTTTCTAACAGCAAGTAGTTCAGAGGGACTTTTGCGTTTCACTGTTGGGAGCTTCATAAACACAGCACTGAGGTAAAAGAGGACAACGGAGTGCCAACTCATCGATAAGGGTGTCACCTTTAGTAAGCCCAACGGCTTTGCAGTGTCCAGCGATTCCGCTTGAAGTGCTTGATTCAATTGATAAAGATTCCAAACTACACATGGGATCAGTATATCCAGTACCACCTTGATGGCACCCATCTTCGCTTGAAAACACTAGAGAGAACTTTCGACAGAAGACTTCCTCTACACACTATCTTTTAAGCTTTGCTGCATACGTGAAAAACTCACTACATCTTTTCCACATATACCATTGGGAGCCGCTCTTTGAACACGTGCCAGACGTTCCAGAGGTTTAGCTAGTGTACTCTGCACCAGCCAACAACAGAGCCAGAACACTCTTTTAGAAGATGTCTCTTTTTCGTACAGTGGAATAAAACAACCGATTTTATAAGATTATATATTGGTTACCACCTACAGGTACGCTTGAGAAAGATCATAGACCAAGGACCCAGATCATGGACCGTGTTTATGAATTTTGCTTTCACCAGTCTTTATCTTCCAGTTCTTTCAGTACCAAGATTCAGAAAAAAGGAGCTAGAATTCCATCTTGTGGTATGCCTCTATTTAGTTTCCAAAGTGCACTCCCAAGACCGCTATTATATATCTGTTGCATAGGAGACTCATAACTCTTCCCAAACTCATAAATAGTCAGAAATAAAATAAAATTTTGTGAAAAAAAGAAAATTGTTTTCACCAAAATGATGCAAAGTTTTCAACCTGTCTGTTCAGGCCATAAAGTGGAAAAGAAGGAGATAAAGTGCATATCAGCATTGACATTTTCAACAGTGGCGCAGGATATCATCCTTTTTTTTTTTTTTTGTATACAGGTTCCAATCATGCTTGCTAGCAGGCGCTCAATTGTTGCTAAGAACAATTGTGCCGGTGGAACAATATGAATGCCATAACTTTCGAAAGTAATTGAAGTTGCGGAAATGCGCGCAATAATACTACGAAATGCGAAAGATGATGAGCCTAACCACCATAAATAAGCGAAATATTAACTGAGTGAGACTGGTGGCGCGCAATGATTTATGTCAGCGTTGCCAACTGCCTTGGCCTGTGTGAAGTTAATGCAGCTGCTTTAGCGATTGATGCGGGTTTGAAGAGTAAATGTCGACAGCGATTTGCTGACAAACCGAAAGCTTTACAAATGAAATCAACACCGAAACATACATACATACTGGTACACCTATATGCATGTATGTATGTATGTCTTGTGATGATTTCAAGAAGCATGCGACACCGACAGCGCGCAAATCGCGGTGGACAAGTAAAGGATATGCCGACATCAGCTGTGCACAACTAAAGTAAGTGACAGAAGAAAGCATGTGATGAGATATAACAGTACATTATCTAGCAAGACAAGAAAACAGAAACGCAAAAACAACACAAAAGTATCACATAAAGTCATGGAAGTGTGCGGAGCAGCGATATTGTGAAGTTTTAACTGCTGCCATCCGATGACTGATTGCTACTAATGGCGGTGGTGATGTTAGCATTATTACTATTTTTGTTGTTGCTAAACATATGCGAACCGCCAACTGTGTGTAGCAGCTTTGCTGCAGATTGTGAAGGGCTTAAGTTTAAGCTGGTGTACTGTACTTCTCCTTCGTTTCGGTATATGTGTGAGTGTAGAGTATATGTGTGTGCGAATGAAAGATAACTAATATTAGGCGCACAAATGCTGTCAGTGGGAGATTGTACTAGACTGTCGAGTGGATGAAGTTGCTCGAAAAGAGAAGTCAAAATTATTCTTAATGTGCGCAAATTACGCGACAAGTTTGACATTAAGGAGCTACGTAGTGAGAAGGCTACATGCTGGGTGTATATAATGTAATCTATAAAATAGAAATTCGGCTTGTGAAAAAATTCATCTTTGTTGGTAATTCTGAAAGGAAGAAATATTTTGTATACTTGTTCTTAAGGATCGTAGTAAATAATTTTGAGAGTTTCGGACTTTGGAGAAAAATTAAGTTACCATACTTATTCTCTCATATTAATTTCGACGAAGAGAGAAAGGGTATGCTATTTACTTAGTTCTGCCATAAATTCTGTAAAATTGATTTAACCTTTTTCTCCATGAAAACTCCCGAACCATTCGGCCTTTAATCAATAGCAGCATGCACAGTTTCTATAGGTATTGACGACGTTGCTTGTACCAGAGACGGGCAAGACTCTTAAAATTTATGTAGAATATTCGACAGCTCATGTTCTCCAACTCTAACCACAAACTGCAGCCCAATGGATTCAAAACTGGAGTTACAGACGGCCAATAATCGACAGCTATGTCTTCTATACTGGAACAGAATGTTGTTGGCAGATTCAATGCTGTCCATCGAAGAAAGTATGCAACTGGCACATTTTTGTCTCAGTTTTAATCCCTTTTTCCACAATTCAATTATAATACTTTATATGTCTTCTAGACTTCAGCAGCTAAAAATTAGTTTTTTTTTAATTAAATTTGTCGCTGTTTATATAAGTATAACCATATGTTTTTGCTACGAAGAGTTTACTTAGCCTTATCAATCTGATCAAAAATGGTGCATCTTCCAATCACCGTGACTTATGAGTAAACGTACATACTATGCACAGAGAACTTGTCTTTAACCATAAGAACTCAAATTCAACAAAAGTTAACCATAGAAAAATTTGTTTACAGGAATATGATTCCCTCATTATCTTCCCTCAATTCTAGAAAGCACTAATAAAAGGTGATCTAAGTAGAGGCACTCTAATCTTTTTTTGACAGATCACGCATGAGTCGTGCTAAGCTGTCATATTTGGCATTTCATCATGAAAAGACTAACACCTGAACAACAATACTTTAATTTTATTACTAAATACGGTTCGAAAAACTATCACTCATTTTGAGACCCAGCATTCATTATTGGAATGGACTAAGTTCTGCATGCAGTGAAATAAATATAGCGTTCGACCTTGTCAAGCGACATCTCATCACTCTACGGGCTCTTGAAAAGTTACAAGATAATACGACGTTTTCGGGCGAAATTTTTTTCAACGATTAGGCCCATTTCTGGCTCTATGTGTATGTAAAGCAGTAAAATTGCCGCATTTGGGACGAAAAGGTGTGGTTTATGAGCCTGAGGAATCATCAGTCCATTGCGACCGTTATGGCGCCATGATAACTGAATATTTGATGACTGAAATTGAATCTCGTGATCTCGGATGGACTATCTAAGACACAGCCGCGGCCCACATTTGAAAAAGGTATTCTTATTTCTGTGTTTTTTTCTTTAAAAAAGCAAGGAACCTCGAAATGGATCACTCTTTACATCAGATTCCGTTGTGGGCGCCTATAAATGCAAGTTGTAGGCGTATGGTAAAAAAAGTGGCTTAGATTGCATATATAGTATTTTGAAGGTTTGTTAAACTATCGTTGATTGGGAAAGCAAGCACACAGAACAGCAAGCGGCGGCAGTAAAGTCTTCATTAAACCAATGTGAACCTTATTCAGCAACTCAGTGAATTAATTAACTACTTAATTTTGTTTCCATCCCTGTTCCCAATGTCTTTTAAGCTGAGAGCTATTGCTTGTCAACCGCCTGAAGGCTGGTTATTCATTCTGGTGTCGTATGAAACTTCGCACTATGTATTCCTAGCTTAAATAATTTAATATTATTATATTATCACTCCTATTGCCTAAGTATCCCAGTATAACCTTTTATTGACTATGAAAATTACATTACTCATAGCAAAAGTTGCAAAAGGATTTGATGATCACAGCTGAAGGCGATTGAAGTCCATACTAAATTGTGAGAGTGCTGAAGAGCGTGTAAAAAAGAAGTGAAAAGAGCAGAAATGCTTAACTGCAGCAATCGTACAAAGCAAAAACGGAATGCAAGCAAAAAGCAGTTGCAGAAAGCGGAAATGAATGGCCATTAAGGGCATAACGACATTACTTTTGTGTTTGTGAAAGACGGAGTTAAAAGTTAGCTTTGCAGTTTTTTCCAAGCCAAACTGCATTAAAATATGACGGCGAATGAGCGTCTGTAAAATGATTTAAGGAGGAGTAGACTAAAATGATTGATGCGAAGACGAAGATATGTGGGAGTTTACTAAAAATATTATTAGCTTCAAAATGACTTTTGAAAGTACTCGTATAAAGAAAAAGCAGAAGTGTTAGAAAAAAATGGAGAGGAATATAGTCGAAATGTTTGTTATGCTGTACATGTAATGTGTTACTAAGAAATAAAAATATCTGAGAGCGTCAAAAAAGACATAATTCAAGCTAAATTTTCTAGAGAATAGCCTGCATTCTGTAATTTTTAGAAAAACTCTTTTATATTTAAAGTGATTAATTGAGCTGGTTGAACTGAGGAGTTACACTTTAGTAGGCTGTAACTCAAAAACTCTTTAAGATATCAATATAAAGTTTTAGTGCTATCGAAAAAATTAGCTTTGTATATTGCGATACTTTTCCGAATAGAGGTCAATAAATTTCTGATGATGGACTCCTATAGTCTGAATAATATCTCTTAGGTTCCACATAGCGCTGAATGCTTGAAAGTCGGATGTGATGAGATATGTCAAAAGTTGACAGGTTTTAGAAAAAACCTTTGTGCACATGAAATGTCAAATGAAAGAGAAAAACGGTTGTTGAAGATATCCATAAGGAACGGCTACCATTAGTAGGTAAGGGACGGGTGTACTAATGCAATATATAATACTATAAGTTTTTATATCATTCTCAGTCTATTTTCTTAAATTCTGCAATTTTAGTTTCAGATTAAGGACTCAGCTTAACCTAATCCTTACTTAACGTGAAAAACATCATAAACAGCAATAGTTTGAGTAAGAAAAATATTTACGCAAAGCTCAAGCAAACACTTCGTAATTCCACCGCATTTCTGGCTATAAACTTCAATTAAGCTAATTTAAAGAAATTAAAATACACAAACTTCACTTAAGAATTGACAACAAAACCCTGAGCATTAAGGCATTCTGCTTAATACGAAATTATACCAGAGAGTGTTTATAGTTCGTGTAAACAGAGAACAATATTCCTTGTAGGAAACAAACAATGTAAGGAAATTAATGAAAATAAAA
>NW_017534852.1:327029-335247 GCF_001853355.1 Bactrocera latifrons
TTATAATAAAAAAATTATTTTAAATTTAGTATTAAAATTTTATAAAAGTTAAACAACATTTTATGAGGCAATTCAATACAAATGAGAAGCGAATATATCCTTTAACACCAGTGTCCACCTTTCTCTACCGGGCCATTTTTCGTTTATTTGTATTTGCATGTGCCGCTGCAGACCGCATGTTGTTTTAATATGTTTAGCATTTGAGACACTTAAAACGCTTCTGCCACTGCAACAGATACGCTGGCAGCGAATGTTGCTCCGGCTGACAGCCAGGTGCATACTTTACATGACGCCGGCTTAACTTCCGCCCTTACGGGTGATCCTTTTACAAATACTCCTAGTGGAACTTTTGTGTTTATTTATTTGCTTATTCGTTGGGTCACGCAAATAGCTTGTTGAGGCTTCACGTAATCCCTTTAGAAATTATATGTTTGCATACTTTTACAACAGACTGTTGATTTGTACGCAAGTGTTTGTGGCTTTGCGTAGCCAATGGTTTAGGAAAAGTATATTTGTATTTATATATAAATATATAAGTAAATATATTTGTTAATTTTCTATATTACTTTGAAGCCCAGAGCGGCACTTTACACGCTTTGCTGCAATAATTTTTATTAAACTAAAACTTTAGGCCTTTTTGTGTACGTATGTATTTAGTATGTACAAAGGTATTTCTTTGTAAATTTATTATAGCGTAGTAACTTTAGCTCACAATTTTTGTACCCATTTTCTTATTATCTATATATCATTTTATTTGAATTTTCATTGTATTTTTGTTTCATGTCAACTGAAAAGGCCGTGAAGAAATTTTGTTACTTAATCTTTCTCGACCATCTACCATAGAGGAGTTTTTGAATAAAATTGCATTGATTTAATTTTTTGCTGAGAATTTTAAGGGATTATATCCAAATGTGAATTTAAATTTAAAAAATAAATTTGATCCGCCAAATAGTTTCGGAGATATGAGGGTATTTATAAGAATAGTTTCCTTTAGTATAATCGCCTCTTAAACCGTTAATCGCACTGTTCTCTAAACATTGTTTCCGGAGTCGGTGAGACAAACTTATATGAAACGCCTAGACCGAACGGCTTTTAATTTTCATACAAACTTCATAGGTAATCATCGGGGGAAGAAGATTTTTTAATATATTATTATCTCCAAACTTTTAAGCCTCTATACTTCAGATTGTTTCATAAAAGAAGATTTTTTAATATTAACTTAAAATTTTTAAGCCTCTACACTTCAGATTTTTTCATAAAAGCCGACTGTTCTTCGGAAGTCGTCATTAAAATTCTGTCTAGATGTTCGTTGATTACCTGTATTGATCTACATCATCTATCATCTGCGAAAAGTCCTCTCAACTTACTCCTCCTTACTTTTTACATCAGGTTCTCCTGAAGATCGGCTGCGATAACAAGGGAATCCAACGGTTAAAAAATTATTCGTCGATTATAAAAGCCCATTAAATTTTGTAAATATAATATAACTAAGTAGAGATAGTCCTCAACCGCTGCACTATGAAGATGGCAGCAGAGAGGTCTAAATTAGCTCGGCTGTGACCGGAATATGTTAAGACTAGGGTAATAAGCACTCAGAAAGTCTTTTGAGCGAGTATACCGTTAGCACTCTTTCTTAGAGAGTTTATTTTGAAAATACGGTCGAAATATCACCGGACTGTGAAAGCGAAATGAAGGATTCCATTATTGTGGAGATACCTTTGTGGTGCTAAATTGACAGATGGAATTGGAAGTTTGTTAGGTTAGATTTCCAAGTATTTTTCAAGCTTAGATCCGTGCCATTAGCAGATGTGCAGAGATTATTATGTAAATATATTTAGTTTCAGGGTGTTTATTCTTTCCTATGCTTATGTATTACAATATTATTATATTATCTTTTTTTTTTACAAAAGATGTAATTGCTTCAATTTTCTTATTCCCTAGCTATTTCTAGTTCCCATCCCTATTTAATGAACGAAAAATATATATTTATGTGTTAGTATTTTTTATCTTACCCAACAGTTTTCCCAACATAATTTATTTATAATTTTTTTGCCGATTTACCTTAAGTGTCCACTGATTTGATTTGTAATCTCCATTAATACATAAAATATATTTTATTATTCTACAACGGAATCCTTTGTCTTGCTGCAAAGTCATCTCATTTAATATTTAAAGCACACACTAATGTAATTTGCTATAAATAAATAAGAGACACGAAAGAAAAAAGAAAAAATAAGTATATATATATGCTTACAAATGTGTGTGTGTGCATGTGAAGAAGTAGGGTGTGTATCTTTACTTACAGCTACGAATGTGCATTGTGACTAGCACACACGGCATTGCGCTATAAATTTCAGTGTCGATTTTAAAAATTCACGATGGTAGCTAGTTGGAGTTAACACGAAATGTGAGTTGTGATTTCGTATTTTGCCGTTAAAAAGGACAACAAAAAGGTGCAGATGAAAATGATAAAAATGAAAATTCGAATTTGTAATGGGTTATAATAAATCAGCATGTATTTAAGTTTTAGTCCATATCCAATTAGCCCGCTTTTAGTTGTAAATAAAATTTGGATATTCTTATTGAGGTAGCTAGCCGCCATTTATATTAAAGTAATCTATATGGTTTATTTTGATTGCAAATTTAAGTGTGCATGTAACTGAGAATATCGAAAAAAGGACGCCGTGTAACTAAGATTCCATTCGAAAAAAGTTGGAATTACTCTTTTAGATTTCCGAACAACTTTTTCGGTGTCCTTTGATTATAAAGAAAAATGGACTAAAAAACAGTATCAGTAAACCGTTGGTTAACCCTAGAGTGTTTTGACCGATACAATTAAGTTCTTGTGTGTAAATTTTTTTTCTAAAGGTTATTATAACAACCGAATTCAACGCTTTATCTTGTTTTGTTATTAATTTGAAATGGTTATATATTTAATTAACATATCTAAAATAAACCCATTAATAACTGGATATAAAATAAAATTTAATTCAATCATTTCATTCATAACATCTCACTCCTTTAAACTTTTCCAAAGTTTATCACTTTTTAACTACATCAAAACTTTATTAATTAAATTTTTGTTCAGTGAAATCGCAATGAAAAGGCAAGTATTTTTGTTAGCGAAGAATCTCTGCACGCCATTTGCTCGCATGTTATATCATTTCACAGCTTCAATTAGCTTCATTACTTGCTTCGCGATTGTTGCTGCTTCAAATTTCATTTAACAGTATAATTTTTTTCACTTTGTTCTCCCCCAATCGACTCAGTCGAGTGTAAGCGTGATTGTTGAACGTGGTATAAAACGAGGGAAATAATTTCTCCACTCTTGAGGGGAATTGCAGTGCATATTTCACACATCAGTTGTTGGCATTACAGTTAATTGTTTTAATTTGTTGTTTGATGTGAATGCAGTTTAAAATAATAAACGACCAAGGGTGCACTGCATATATGTATACTATATATGTATATGATATGTATATAAATGTGTGCATATGTATGCACTAGAATTTTTATAGATGGTATGTATTAAAAAATCTATGAAAATTGCATACAGCCTTACTTAAAAAGCTGAATATCTCAAGAAGTATTAATGACCTCGGAAATTTTTTATAGCAAATAAAATTTCCTATAAATTTGTCATTTACATTTTTTCTATAGCTCTTGTCATTGACGAGATAAATACAAAAAAATGCGAATTTCATAGAAAAATCAGGTTTAGAGCCCCGTACTACCTCGCCGGTGTGAGTAACAACTTTGTTGCACCGTGCACTTTTGTAGAGTAAACAATTCTGAGAAATATGCGTCTAAAGTCAAAGCGATGCCATAAAATACCTCTGATCTGTAGGAATTTAAAGATAGAAACTCACGATTGTAGTGTATTTTCTATGGAAAATTTTTACAGGCCTTGGTCCAGTTCTTAATGTTAATATTAAGGGCTAAAATTTTTAGGGAATTTTGTTTAGGGTATTTCCAAGGAAATTTCGTGACGGGACTGAAAAAATTAATAGTTCAAAAGAAAAACACCCTAGTATGCACAAATATATTTATATATGTATGGTTATTTACTTTTATTTTATGCTTACAGCTCCTCTGTTTACAACTACTAGTGTACGTTATACAGTACGTATGAGCGATTTTTAATGTCGGGTAAAGGAATTCTTTTCAGGTTACGTATACGCTATGGTGCAAACCTTTATTTTATGAAAATTGTATCTAGAATTATTTACAAAAGCACAGAAACTGAATTAAAAATAAAAACACTAAAAATTTTACCATAGGCATATTATAGTTGTAAAATTTAACCGAAATGTGACGCTTGAGGGTAAGAAAATGTATTTAGATTTCTTGACTTTGATCGCTTAGTTAGTATGATTCGATTTGAGCAATATATTCGCTGATTACAGCATTGTCACTTTTCATGAATATTTCTTTTTAAGCAAAAAAGTTTTCTGTATAAAGACTTGGTATTAATTGGTCGCTTTGTATGGCAGCTATAGGCGCTAGTGGCGCTATCTGAACAATATTTTCGGAGAATATAACATTTTCTTTGGCAATAATTCATGTCCCATATTGTGGAGATATAATTCCTATACAAAGACTTAAGTTTGATCAGTTAGCTTGTATGGCAACTGTAGGCTATATTTGTCCGATATCGGCAATTCCCTTTCTTAAACTCTCAAGTGCATTTTCTTAATGATAAATTTCAAGAACTCCAATGTTAAATAAGGAAATAAATGGGGAATGTAATTTAAAGACATGGTTTATAATAAAAAAATGAGTAAATTTCATTGGACAAAAGTAGCTCGAAAAAAACTAAAAAAGAGCTAAGTTTGAGAGCAACTGAACATTTGCAAAGTATATTAAATTCCCAGAACGTATGCCTACGAACCATTTTTGTGCTACACGAACTGATACTGTGACTTGCGTGGCATTCTTCTCTTTTTAATAAAATAGTTTCAAAATATAGCGAACTTCTCCATTATTTTCACACAGTTTTGAACAGTTATAACTTTTTTTAAATTTACAGCATATGGTATGATACAATGTGATTGGTAGCACGGGGGATATACGATTTCAACGACATCTATTGGCAAAATACGAAAATATTTTTTCGACTACCCAATTTATAAAGTATATGGGAGTTGGGGATATCCACCCAATTTTATCTATTAACTATGATAATACCAGATACTAAAAAAAAAAATTCCTTGAGTTTCACTAAGGTACCTCATCTAGAATCCAATCATATGAAGCAAAGCCAGTCCGAAGGTCAAAGATTCTTGTAATAGTTATGCGGCAGTTAGATCAGTTTTCGTCCAATTTTGTCTATGTTATTCAGAAAGATACTCTGTTGTAAGTAAAAGATGTGCTGCGATTTTCATTGAGATAACTGAAATATTCCCCTATGTAACAAGAATAATGTCACATGGATATTTGAAAATCTTTATATTAGCTATATGGGGGCTCAGGGAGCATTCAACTCATTTTTGATGCACAGAAATACTATTGTCAGGAAAGGATCTCGTCTGAATTTTAATTCAGTATATTTTTGGTAAATTTTGTGTCATAGGGTGGTATACTTCAAAGGAATTATTAGTGCAATATTATATTAGTAGTGATGTGTAACTTGAGTTGTGCGGTACGTCAGTGTTGTGCATTTGATTTTGTTGGTAGACTGAGGCTCACTTAGGCATATAGTATTCGGACAATTTATCTTCGCTTAATCACGAAAGCAATTTTGGCAAATATACGTTTGGAAAAAAACCGTTTATAGATAAAGTATTAGAGTTGTTTAAACTGAGTGGTTATACTGTATAAGGCTATAGCTTAAAAACTTTTTGAGACATCGATTTAATATTTCGAAGATTTCTTTAAAAGTAAAACCTTTTGCGATATGAGAAAATGGAGTTTTTTGAGTTTCACTCTAGGTGTACCTGGTAAAGAACAAAAGTTAAGGATAAGCTCAACGAAATCAGCATTACACCTTTATAAAAGGATTTAAATTAGTCTTTTTGGAAACTAATCCAGTTTTAATTGTACATATATAAGCTTTATTTATATATATACTGTATATTATATATTTTATTACGCACTGCCTACTAGTCTTTATCTTTTTACTAAAGGGCATCTATTTTTTCTCAAAAGTTCAGAAAACTACTGGACGGGAACTTGTATGTAGTTGTTATTCTTGCTCATAGATTGTGAGACGATGGAAAAAATATCTACACAATTATCTAATTTTTTGTATATAAAACAAGAGAAGTATTTTTGTTTTTAATTTTGCAGTTTAGTTGATTTCATTTAAAAAGTTCATTAAAGCTGCACTAAAGTTATCCCTCTGCGAGAAATATTCACTCTTATGACTAACACACATAAAAAATTGTACAACCCACAAGTATTTACAGCTCAATTTTTAGCATCAGCTAATTAGCTTAAAGTTTCTCTTTCATAGAGCTTTATTTGAGAGAGAGTCTCGTTAGACAAAAAACACACATGGAATACAGAGAATAATTATATTATTTTCCCATATGCGGAGTTGCCACCTTTTTCCACTAGTGAAAGGTTTCGTATGAATGGAACTAATTACACACTGCACAAAGTCAATGGAAAGGTGACCGATAAGCGCAAGGTAGAGAGCTCATTAACAATTCACTTAACGTATTAATGAGTACTACTCGTACTACTCTAGCGGGGAATGAGTAATCACCTTTCTACATAGCATATTTTTTCTATGTATTTATAAGTATATGAAATTTTTTGTTATCTGCCTAACTAAGTTTATTGTAAGTATTTATAATGGGTGCTCCAAGTGGAAGTACTTCGTTAATAGCCTTTTTTTTTGACAGATTACGAATGAGTCGTCGCTGTTCGCAACAACTCGGACTGATGTATGGAAAGACTTAGCGCATTTTAGGTCAAGATTCTAAATAGAAAGGGTAGAAAATACAACTTGTGCAAGAACTGAAGGCGCTCGACGTTCTCAAGCGATATTATTTCGTTCTATAGGCTCTTGAAAAGTTCCAAGAAGATCCGACATTTTCGAGAAAAAATTTGTTCAGCAAGTAGGCCCATTTCTGGCTGAAAGCGTATATTAAAAAGCAAAACTTCTGCATTTGCAACAACCGAACGGTCAATTAGCCACAAGATCGTTTGATATCACACAGTAAGACTTCTCTCTATGGGATAAGTAAAGTCTAAATTCTATGCAAACAATCCCTTTCGATTCAAGCTTTGGAATAAAATATCAACGGATGGAGCATTTAAGATGCAGCCGCAGCCAACATTTGAATGAGGTAATAAAAAGTAAATGTCAAAGAATGGTCCTTCGAATGATGTACATATTTCACATTAGATTTTAAATTTCTGTGCTTTTTCTTCAAAAATTTATATAACCTCGAGTTGGACCACCCTTTATATACAAAAAGCCATAAGTAGTTATTCATGCCATTTGCATTATTCGCTTTATCAAACAGCGTACTTGAGGATTTTCTGTTTTTCATTATCGTATATACTCGTATATAAATATTGTATATATGTATGTAAGTATCCATCTACTTCATAGAAAATGAGAAAATTTGCGTCCTTTATTCACTACTGACACAAAAAACAAAAAACAGCAGAATGCCCGGCATAATAGACAATCACTTAAACACATGCTTATTTACTTAGTTACTTATATGTGTTCCTCGATTTATATTTACATATGTAAATGCCATGTTATAAGTTGTTGAATAAGGAAACGAGAGCAGTAAAGAACACTGGTGTGGTGGGGATTCTTACGGCTTTGTGCTCGACTTTCATAACTTGACCAGAAAAAGCCTGCTTTACTACTGTAACTACGAACCACTGATTCACTGCGTAGTCAGGACATTCATTTGGGCTTAGATTGTAACAAATGAATGCCTAGAACTACAAGTGGCAGTAGGACAAAAGAGTTTTTAACATAACTATTAATGGTATTTGTTTGCTTTAATGGGACGTTGCATTTATTTTGAATATTTAGTTCAATTTTAAACAGTCTAGAGCAGCGCAACTGGTTGAATTTATAGCGTAGTACATTAAGTGGTCTAAAAATTATTTTTATAGAATAGGTCTTGAAAGAAAATCAATTGATATCTTTATACTCTCGCAACAAAGTTGCTGAAGAGAGTATTATAGTTTTGTTCACATAACGGTTGTTTGTAAGTCCTAAAACTAAAAGAGTCAGATATAGGGT
>NW_017534852.1:335533-346069 GCF_001853355.1 Bactrocera latifrons
CAAACTATATAGAGTCGTTTCTTTTAGGCATTTCCATATACAGTTCAAAAATGGAAGAACTCGGATAATAACCACGCCCACCTCCCATACAAAGGATATGTTGAAAATCACTAAAAGTGCGTTAATCGACTAACAAAAAACGTCAGAAACACTAAATTTTACGTAAGAAATGTCAGAAGGAAGCTGCATCCAGGCTTTTGTTTTAAAATTAAAATTGGCGTGGCGTGGCCCACTTATGGACCAAAAACCATATCTCAGGAAGTACTCAACCGATTTCAATGAAATTCGGTATGTAATATTTTCTTAACACCCTGATGACATGTACCAAACATGGGTGAAATCGGTTCACAACCACGCCTGAAATTTGGATTATCACTTTGTCATGCGAGAGTATAAAATGTTCGGTGACACCCGAACTTAGCCCTTCCTTACTTGTTTTTAATTAGTTACGCTATATTGCGTAAGAAAACTATCTACTGTTTTTAAGTCAACCTCTCTGACAGATTTACGATTTATTAGATTAGATATGCAAAGAGAAGTTGTCATATTTTAAAATTATTCTATAAAAAAATTATCTTCAAATCTCTATAAAATTGATCCATTTCAGAAACGGTTACTGGTGATGAGAAGTGGATCACTTCTGATAAAGTCAAATGTCTTAGCTGTCGTGGTCGAATCGCTATGAGCTGGCGCAAGAGTTAAATCCAGATTGACGGTTAGGAAGGTTTAACTAAGTGTTTGCTGGAATACACGGTGAATCATCTACTATGAGGTAAAATTCTTAGTTCGTAGTGTATTTACAACAATTTGCAGCTTCTAAAGAAAACAATCGCATAGATGCCCAGTTATGGCTAATTTTAGAGGAACAGTCTGTTATAAGGACAACCCCAGCCCATACACATCGATATTGGTGATCCAGTGGCGGATTCAGAGGAAGAAAATGGGGAAAATTTATCTGCCCAAAGGCTTATTAGTAAATTTACTGCTCTGAAAAAGTATAAAGTTACAAAAATAGTTACAATCCCGAAATTTGCTATTTTGTTTCAACAACAAAATTAAAGACTGTCTCTTCTCGGTTTATTCTCAAAATTTTCCGAAATAAAAAAATTTGTAACTGGAAAAATAAGGAAACAGCGAGAAAAGCAATGATACGCATTGCACCCATGTGCAAATCTTAATGTATAATTGGGATTTTATGCCTATGTTATATTCTAGCTCTAACTCATTCACTCAGCGTGTTTCTTTCAAAAGAATCAATCATTCTGGCAGATGTAATTTGATTCTGGAATTGCGATGTAAACCTATTCTGCACACTTCCTGTGACGAATGCGAGCTCTGAACTCAGTTTCTTGAAACATCGCCGCATCAAAACGTGGCTGAGGACGAACATGCTTCAAGATAAATTGCTCGTCTTGGCATTGCTGCACACGCTTCATGACCTTCATGACATTAAAGTCATAGATTTTCAAAACTTGGCCCACATTGTTTTATTTTGTAAAACTGTACGTTGCAATAAAGTGTGTCACCCGCACGTCTACGATTTAGAATGTGTTTTTTCAATTTAGTAGGATTTGATATTAGAAGCTAGATTTGAAATCTTTCCACCATGATATCAAACTGTATAAGAACTACTACAAGGTGACTGCCAAAGTAAACAGGACTTAAAAAAAAACAGAACAAATGGTTTATTCGGAAAAAAAATCTATTTTATTCAAAATAGTCTCCTTCTGCTCTAATACAGCTTTTTGAACGGTCCAAAAGCATGTCGAATAAGTGTTTTAGCTCTTTGGCCGGTAATGCAGCCAGTATGCTGGTGCAAGCTTTCTGACTTGCAGGTGAATACGGGGAGTGGTTATTGGTTAAATGTGATTTTTGGTCAAATAATCGATCACAAACGTCGATCGATGAGACGGCACATTATCGTGCAACAAACGCCAACTTTCGTCTTCACGATATTCGGGCTGAACACATCGAAAACGACACACCAAACGCTTAAATACTCACTTCTGGAGATGTCCAATTCCGTTTCCTTAAATTTCAATGATGATTTCAGCTAATTTTTGATGAATTCACACACAGTTTCGACGGAATTTCCGGTGATCACTGATTTTGATTGGCCACAAGTTGGTCCTCACGACCACTTTGAAAACGTTGAAACCACTCGTGCACGCTGCTGTGGTATAGGCAATCATCACCATAAATTGAAACTTTTCGGTAAAAGTTTTACAAATTTTAAAACAAAATTTAATGTTGGGTCTTTCTTCGAAGCTAATTTTCGCACCGACAACACAAACAGAACAAAATAAAAAAAATCTGTCAAATTAAATCTAGTTAAATGAATTTTTAACGATAGTCTTGAAACGATAATAGTAACCGTATATAACATCCAAGCGCTCTTTGATTACGCAGCGCGCTTTCCCGAACAAAACAATTCAGTCACGATCATACGATCGGTATTACCGTTTTTCTCATATTTTTTCTAAAATCCGTAGATATACGCGCATTTACATACCATTAAAACCAAACTATCAGTCCGATTTCGCCTGAAACTAGACGAATACTAAAGGTTACTACCTCAAAGATGATATCTTTCTCGTCGTCTAGCTAAGTGCTTATGCCAAAGGTTATACCAGAAAATCCTAAGCGTTCTATTAAATTACAATTTATGTCACGTTTACACTTTATTTTATAAGCAATATATTCTACAGTTTTCAAATCGTCATAAAACTCTTGAGCACTTGACTTTTAAGCACAATTTAACTACTTCCAAAAGGTGTAAATTTAATAATGAAGACGAAATGTCAAAGTTTGTAGTCAACTTTTTGTAGCTAATTCGATTAAATAACTTCTTGTTCCTAGTACGGATATTCTCCTTATATATAAGCAAGTTGCAGGCGGAATATTTTCAATTGAGTTAAATTCTGACACTCGTTTCAGCGTGTTCCGAATGAGTACGTGCCGAGTGACAGATTATTCTTCAAAATTACTGCGCCTATCAACTTTTGTTTAAATTAAATTTTCCTGGAAATTCGAAAGTGTTTCTTTTGGCCAAAAAGTTTTGCTACTTTCTCCTGCCATATGCCTCGAGGTCATTTCAAATATTACGCAACTTTCATTGCAAATATCACCTCCAAAATGCTAATGTTGGCTACACTTTGTTGAGTGAAATTGTAATACCCACTACCCTGGGGACATTTTCGCACTTTTGTGTGCCGTTATGTGCTTCTTTGCGTATATATAATACATATGTTGTGCTCTATTGTTGAATGAAAAAATATAGAGATATGAAAATATTTGGCTAATGCAACCCTGTAGGGTAGGTAGGTAATTTTAGTTCTTAAATAGGCTAAAAGTTGGAACATCCGTCAGAGGATTGTTTCAAATATCCTTTAATAAAGATACAAACATTTCTGAAGTATATGTTTCTTAGTATGAGGATTCAAGTTCGTAGAGTTGAAACTTGTTTTTCTATCGAAATAAATCAGCATACTAGTTCCTAGTGTTCGTCTTAAAACTAAATTTTGAATTAAATACTGATATTTATTAAGAAGACTAAAAGTGAAAATACCAAACATAGTTTTGTAGCCAATACTTTTTAAAAACAATGCTACCTATTATGGCGATTTAAGGCTCCATATTTGTCAATTAATTGTTCTTTCGTTGTGTCTACATTTTGATGAACCTTTACCAAAATTATACATGAATCAAAGAGATACGTTACATGAAATAATCAATATAAAATATTAAAATGTTTAGGTGGTGCCATTGCTTCCAAGCTAAATAGATAAAATGTCCGAATTTCGAAATTACATGTTTTCTGGATTCTTAACATCCCAGCTTAAGAACTCTGGAAAAAAATCGTATATTCCTACCGATCCATTTTGCTTATCGAAGTCGCGTGGCTAAGACAACGTTCCAAGAAGTTGAATAGACTCCGAAGACTATCAAACTCGCCAACAAAACTGGTGTTGTGGAAAATTGTTTCAATTAACTGTGGATCAGAAAAACACTTTCAATCTCTGATTATGACAGTTTTGAAGGTTTCGACCGACTAATGTTGGAATTAGCAGTTGAATTATCAGTTAGCCTCAATAATGTTCCACATCTGGTATATTAAATCTTCTTTTCCCAATATCTTAAATATTTGATTAGAATTCTGTTTCCATACTTACCATCTCATCAATAATGACTGGAACTGATCCTTTAGAATTTGTCCTGAGAATTGATAATTTTTTTTTTTGTTTAGAATAGTACAAATTGCTGTATGTTTGTTGTAAAGTTTGATTTACATTTCTTTTCGACGAGAAAACGTTGGCAGGCGAATTTCTTAAAGGAAAAAGATGTTTAACGCCATTTTGCTTAAAATTTACCACTGCGGAATCGTTGAAAATGTTGTAGAGTTGTTTCTAACGGTCTACTTTATCACGGACATAAGGTATTTGAACTGCACAATGTATTCAGAGAAGGTCGTAAAGTCGTTGAATACTTGCTTCATGCTAACCGTCCATCCCCTTATGTTATTGAAAAATAGTCGTGTTAGAATCAGAGAGATGAAACCTAAACATCGCTTATGGATCGACTCAACACATTTCAGTTAATGCCTTGAATATAAAGCGTATCAATGATAGACTCATACCAAAATAGCCAAGCCTTTTGAAAAAATTAAATTAAGTATAGGTCGCAAAAGAGATGCTTGACAACGTAGCTGAGGACCCTACTTTTATTAAACGCTTCATTATAGATAACGATGCGTGAGTTTAAGAATACGCTTTGGAACGCTTCAACAATCACCAAAAACGAAAAAGTCGAAAAAGGAATACTACTTTGCCGTGTGATGAATCTATCGTAAACTACGATTTGAGGGCCCAAAATTCATGGATTTTTCATCGTTACACTCTACCATGATTGTGACTGATTTTTTGGACAAACAAAAAAGGAGAGACTTCGTTCAGTTACTATATTCTTCAGATTTTGATGAGTCCATTGCAGCAATTAAAAGTTATTCACTGAAGGTACTGAATACAATTCCAGCTGAAGCTTACAGCCAGTGTATGTATAATAGGTTTGTATTGGCTTAAAAAGAGCTGCGGTTTTTTGATCAGGCTGCGTCTTTGATCAGATGGTATGTTGGAATTTGATCAACCTTGCCTCTTTGTGATAGTACTGGTAAAAATTCGTATCGAAGTGATTATGGTTCGTGAGCAAGAACTGAAGATAAGGCTTCATCTTCATAACTTTCCCGGTCTGAGTTCAAAAATGACAACGCTTCCGAATAAAAAAAGGTTTTTTGTGGTAAGCGGCTGATAGCGGTTCTGCAAAGATTAAGTTTTAGGTTATAATAGGTTTATAGGGCTAACTCCCAGTAGTGGAATCCCCCATTGGCAGCTAAAACATGTACTTTGTATTATTGTAAAGTTTCTAAAATTAAATATTGTGTATCGAAAAAAGTCTTGTGAACGTATGAGAAATTTATTCTGATTCCAACAAGTTCACTTGGGAGTTTCAAAATGTTTCAGCAATAATCTCGGCAGACGGGTTATCTTGTTAAATTCGACTACTGGCATCCGGTATAATTTCTGGTCACACCTTCATGACCTATAATCCAATTTATAAATAGTGTAAAACGAACCACTCAAAGTACACACAAGTAGCTCATCAGACCTTCTGAGATTTACCTGGGACTACAAAGAGTTATGACCAGGCGAATATCCCGTGAAACTAAGATAGCCAATAAAGGACGTTACGATGCATTTCCAGAACTAATTGAAACTTGAACTCTTTCTCACCAAGTCTAGTTTCCCTACAGGGTCACATAGCCACACTCAAACAATACCGGCGTGAATATTGCGAACAAAACAAGAAACTTTTCACATCGAGAATACAATTTGTGCCAAAGGGAATTAGGCATTTTCAGTGTCTACCACATACACACACAAACTTCGCATTTCAAAAAACTGACGCACTCAACCAGCTGCCAATAGAATTTTTTAGTTAAAAGATTTCAAAGTAAAACAAAATTTCGTAATAGAAGCGTACGGTTGTTTTTCCACAACAATACAAAAGTGTAGCGGCTCAAGTTCAGTGCAAAGAGTCTACACTCATTACATCAAGCCAGTTGGCAGCACTCTCCAACTACTTTGCACCAATTGCCACTTCAGCGAGTGCCTTAACTGTTAACACTCAAGTCGACCCGTTGCTCCAGCGGGAAATCCCAGTTGTTCATTTTCGCTTCACTCAACAATGCCGTTTCTTACTTTCATTTTATTGTTACATTGCTGTTGTTGCTTTTGTTGTCTATTATTGTAAAGTTTTCTTCAAATTCAAATGAGTTGTAAATTATTTGCCAGCCAACAATAGAGTTCCTTACTTACAACTCTCTGGTGCTTTACTCATTGACTCCTTTTGTGCAACTATGGTCTGCGTGCTGTTGTTGTTGTAGCGTGGCGTGTATTTGTTAGTTTGTGGTCGTCAGTGTGGTAATTATTGTTGCTGACTTGTTGGTGATTTGTTTTGTTATTACTATTTGTGTTGCTGTCTGGAGATGTATTGTGTTGTCATCAACAAATTGGTATTTTGTTGTCGTGTAAGTGGCATTTGTTGAAGCCAGTTCAGTTAGTGCGCGAAGGATAATACGAGAAGATGGCTTTAGTCTCTCCGCTAGTAAGTGGATTATCTTCAGCAGTAGGGGTTTTACTTACCATAGTTTTCGAATTTAATTGAACTCATATAATAGCTTGTAAGATAATATACCTTTATGTGTAGATTTCCTGAGTTAATACACATTTTTTATGCTTTAAATCCATCTATCGATTTTGTATATAACGAAAACAAGAAAAGTCTATGGCTGTTTTGAAGCTATAATACCCTTTAGAAATAAATAAATAGAAATATTCCTTCAAAGAACTTGATTTGGTACTTCAGTTTGTAGGGCACCTATGGCATATAATAGTGAACGGATCTATACTATTCCTTCAGAGATTGCAACATGCCCTTAGGTTATTATCCGTGCCAAATTGCTTGAAGAGAATGAAAAAGTTTTCTACACAAGCACTTAATTCTGATCGTTCAGTTTATTTGGCAGCTATAATACTCCGATATCCGCGATATCGACATATTTCTTAGAGAAAAAAGAACATGTATAAAATTTCAGATCGATACTTCAAAAACTTGGGGGCTAGTTCGCTTATATATAGAAAGAGAGAGGCGGGCATGGCTCAATTTGCAATTCTGACGAACTAAAAATCGCAAAAAACATCATCTACTGCACTCATATTTCAGAACTTAAATTAAGTTTATTCATTTTGCGGTATATTCTTTTACTCGATTATTCTAAGGTCTGTCAATATAATTTAAGCAGTTTAAAACTTAATTGTGTCACAATTAACTATAGAAACAACTCGCAATTAATTAATTGTTTGTTGAAAACTGTATTAAACATATTAATGACACGACACAAGCCATTTGTGATTTAAATTATACATATATCTCACACATTGCCCGATAATTTCGGTAAAAAGTCCACTATAAGCACCGGACCCACATATTCAGTGTCCAGGTACTTGATCAGTTTTAGTTCAGCTTAGACAAATTTTAGTCATAAGGTGGCATATCTCAAACGTACTATTCGTGCAAACTTTTATCCTGATATATTAATTAATTCTAGATTTCTGTGCTGGAATTTGAAAGCTTCAAATGGCATTTAAAAATTTGTTTACACCTACGGTTGCAACAATCGTGTTGATTTACGTGAGTATCTGCCGACGACGGCTTAACCTTACGGTGGTTTTAAAAGCCCGTAGATCCATATAATGCGTTGGTCAGCGCTTCAAATAATAAATGTTCTTATGCTCCTGAAGTTATAAGTGGGAATCCGTAATATTGTCGAAGCTAGAGGGGAAGTAGTGGCCGAGAGTTTAGTAGATAAATGAGCGCTTGGGCAGATCTGGGAAGATCTCGTATCAAAAAAATTCGCGGATGATGTTTAAATATATAACTATAAACCGTAAAAATTTCGCTTTAATTAATTATTTATTTTCCTTGCAAAAAAGTCCACAAAAAATCGATTTTTTGAAACCTTTAAAGGTGGCTCCCTTTAAATAAGGCGGGAAATAGAAAATTTTATGTATGAGCTCCACATCATTATCTCAAAAGGAACTTTATGAATCGAATTCGAACAAACGGATCTCTGCTGCATCCTAAAAAGCGATTATTCCTGATTTTTGCCAATAGGGACGAGGTTATCTATGAGGGTAGCGAAAATGGAATTAGCTTCTGTTTATCGAACAATACGGTAAGTATTTAACCGTAATGAGACCCTTCCAACTACGTTGAATAAAAAATTTACCAGAATTTGTGAAACAATAATGTCTGTTTTTTACTAATCCTTATACTTAAGTACAAGCGGCTGAAATCGAAAATATTGATTTCCAATGATCTTTCGGGAACTCAGGAATGTGAAAAAATTATTAATAAAGATGGTTTTAGCTCAAAACAAACTTGGGTGGATACATGGGTTTACATGTTTCAAAAAATCGATTTACAAGTATTTTAAATGTTTTATTAGTGAATTCGGTCACGCGTTGCTGTGGTATACATTTTAAACTATTATTCATATAATGAACTATTCAAAAGAGTGAAAATTTTATTTACAAATAAAGGCGAATCCAAGAGATTGTACTTGAGGTTTAATTTTGAATATGTTAATACAAATAAATTTCATTGGAAAAACTAACGAATTTAAGGTTGCTTTGTCAGTGTCTGGTTACCAGCGTTTCTGTCCAGTTAATAGAGTTGTCCGCTTAATAGATTGTACTTAAAAGACATCCACAATCTGCATGATTAATGGGGACATCCACTTAATAGTGCATCCATTTAAAAGAGCTTTCACTGTATTCTTTATTTATAATTGTTTTAACTATCCTATCTTCTAAGTTGGTTCGAACTGGACACAGTGTGCTAAATTTTACTAAAATCGGTTCAGTAGTTTAGGAGACCATCGCGAACAAACAACGCGACACGTACTTTTTATATAAAAAGTTTAATTCTACGACATCTCTATGGTATTGTCGTAAATTTTGAAGTTTATCCGAGTAATACTTTCGGAGATACAGCCTTGAACGCTATTTGAAGTCGGTTTGTAAGATTTGTCGGAAGGTACTCAACCAGTCTTCATGAAATTTTACACAAGTCTTTGAGATACAATTCATAAAGGCCTGGACGAGTGATTTATTTTGAATACAACTAATTGGAAAAAAATCCCGCAATTCTCATTGAAATTTTAATTTTTTTGTTAAAAGGTGAAGGATTTAACTAAATACGTATTTTTAAGATGGAAATAGTATCGAAATGGCTAAGTAAAAAAAATTTTTTTCCAAAAATTTCGTTGTTAATAGTGCATATTTATAACAATGAAATGCTCTAATAAATAGTCTAATTTTTATATGAGAAAAAAACTGTTGAAAAAAGGTTTTGTTTCATCCGAGGAAACTCATGTAACCCCTTAATCGATTTTTTAATGTTATGAATCACATGAGAGCAAAGACGTACAACGTAATATAATAATATAGTCAGATCTCTTGTGAAAACAAAAACTTTTTTAGAATTATACCTGCGTTCTCGTTTGAAAATAGTAAAGTAAATAGATTAAAGATCGGAGGAAAATGAAAACAAATGCAAGTTGCTTAAGAATACAAACAGTTTTTTCTAAACCTTTCTACATTTTCAGTTTTGTCCAGTTAGACTGACTTTTCCAAGCATTCGGGGGTAGTCACAGATATGACTTATCGTATGTACGAGTAACAGTAAATGTGGCTTAGTAAAAATGTACATACACCCATACATACATATGTGTGCATATGTATCATGCTTGCTTTGGGGGCATTGCAGAAGTGTCAGTGGCGTACATGCAGCCAAAGACCTTTGTTGACACATTTCCGCTGCTACAAATACACGCACTCACACGCCTACATACGAACATATACACATCCATATTTATTTATTTACATTTAAAGGCGGCGAATAAAAAATGTGCGCAGCGTCAAAAGGCAAACAGATAGGCATAGAGATAAGTAAATATCAATAAGTCTGTTACATATGCGGCAGAGGGAGAGTGCACGGAACTTTTTGAAATGTCTGAGCGGATATAGAAAAGCCATTTTTCTTCATTTTATTTGTGAAGCGTGATTTTGTGTTATTGTTCCTTTACCAATTTTTTATTTTTTGTTTTGCTTTATCTTTCCTTGCCCAACTCATTGAGGGAGCATAAATTAATGGGAACAGCCTGAAGGTGGGTTGTTTGACACAATTTTCGGTTGCCAGTAGAAATGAGTATGCATTTGGGGGGAATATTGTGTAGTTGACTTAGTAGAAAGTAGGCCAATATTTGCAAAAAAGCTACAAATAAATTTGGGGTTTCTAGTGATTATGATAAATTGTTTCTTCTTTGAGTTTATTGAATATTTTAGAATTTAAGGAGAGTATTTAAGAGTTGTGATGTTCTAAAATTTTAAACACTTAGGGATATACAATAAATTATAA
>NW_017534852.1:346099-348923 GCF_001853355.1 Bactrocera latifrons
AAAAAAAAAAAAAAAAAAAAAAGTAGATAAGTGGCGATCAGGAATCCTACTCTCAGGTTTCCATTAGACATGTCTTAACGCGCTACTTAAATAGTTGTCTTTGACTCGACAAATTTGGGAAAGCAGCAAATCGAAAAACTCTACCAATTCTTCAAATGAACTACCAACACTTGGGTTGCAATTTTGGTTGATATATGTATGGTTGGTTGCAATATACATATATAGCGCAAAGCTCGGTTCGAGGCCTCCTTCTATGGAACCAAAGGTATGATGGGGTGCTAAGCAGACACAAACCAAAAGCCGTTAAATTAATTGCATACGCAGACGACTCGAATGTGTTAGCAGTGGCAAAACACCTAAATGATCTCTGGAGCAAACTCAATGAATGCATAAACGGTCTGCGCCAATGTGTTTGAACTGACTGAGCAAATGACATAAGCATTGTTTAAATGTACTAGCAGAGTGGGGGGAAAATATATCATTCACCCTAGGGGAGAGTGAAATTCATTCACAGTCACAACTAAAGTATATCTAAAACACTCTAGGCTCAAATTTAAGGATCACCAGAAATATATTGTATTTAAAGCGGATCCTGTCTGACTTGCCTCTCACGTCACTGTTGCCAGTCATAACTTTGAAATTGTTGATATTTTCGTATATTTGGGAACCAGCATAAATACCACCAACAAAGTCAGCCTGGAATTCCAACGCAGGATAACTCTTGCCAACAGCTACTTCGGACTGAGTAGGCAATTGGAAAGTAAAGTCCTCTCTCGACAAACAAAAACCAAACTCTATAAATCGCTCATAATTCCCGTCGTGCAGGACGATGTCAACAACTGATGAGTCGACATTGCGTGTTTTTGAGAGAAAAGTTCAGCGAAAGATTTATGGTCCTCTGCGTATTGGCTAAGGCGAATACTGCATTCGATGGAACGATGAGCTGTACGAGATATACGATAGGATAGTTCAGCGAATTAAAAGACAGGGGGAACGCTGGCTAGGTCATGTTGTCCGAACGGACGAAAAAACTCCAGCTCTGAAAGTATTCTACGCAGTACCCGTCGGGGGAAGCAGAGGAATAGGAAGACCTCCACTCCGTTGGAAGGGCCAAGTGGAGAAGGATCTGGCTACGCTTGGAATATCCAATTKKCACCACGTAGCGAAAAGAAGAAACGACTGGCGCGCTGTTGTTATCTCGGCTATAATCGCGCAAGCGGTGTCTACGCCAGTAAAGAGGAAGAAAGCGGATAAAATCTTATATGTCTTATCAGAAATGATAGCGTGCGTTCAGCTGGCGATTTTTACTCGCAAAGGTCGTGAGATCAGTTGCATTATATGTGGCTCCAATATGAATAGAGGTGCAAGCCATTAAGACATATGCCAGACAAATAATCACAGTGCAGAGGCTGTTGACACTAAGAGTTATCAGTGCTTTCCTAACAGTATAAAGCGATGCTGCTGAAGTAATGGCGAGTATGATGCCCACTGACATCGAGGGTGACTAATACGAGCGGCTATTTAAATTATAAGAGGGGTCTGTAGGAGCCAAAAGAGATGAAGGTGTCAAAAGTCAGCAGCGGTGGCAAATCGCACCCAAAGAATGGTGGATCCACAGACTGTTCGTGGATAAACAGACGATAAAGGGTTTTGGATTTCCACCTAACTCAAATATTAAGTGGATATGGGAGCTTTAGAAGCTACCTGTACAGATTCGAGCTCGACATTAGTGCGAATTGTCAAGTGCTTTGAAGACTCTGAGCATAAATTCCTTTATTGCTCTCGCTTTTGAAGTACAATAGAGAATTTTACTACACTCATGTGACAGTCCACTGAGACCTTTAAAACTATCAATGAAGCACACATATATGGTATAATGCAGATTAAGCGTCCGTCAGTACCGGTCATAGACTTAAATGTCTTATCAATCCCACGAAGTAATACTTCATCAGGTGATTCCGTGAGAGAGTCTGGAGTTGGAAGTAGGTCGTCTCATCCGGGTCAAAGGTGGACATTCGCAAATATAATGTTCCAGCCTGTCATCATGATTCGCCCATGCTCTGCATTTCCCCCACTTATAGTATTTTTTATCTGGTCGCACTGAACCCTGGTCGCCTAAACTCAAGATTGTTCTCGCTGTAAGCATTGCATAATACTTTACTTGAATATTTATTAGCCGAATATCGAGGAGCACTTACAAAACCTTTGTCGATGATGCTTTTATCGCCCTCATATTGCTCAGTAAGCGGGCCCATTGCACTTGATCCATGGAATTAGTTCGGCACATTATCGATAACGCCCTCGACCACGCCACCGCACGGTATAATTTTAAGCCTCATTTTGGGGCAATACCTCTCTACAGGCGTTGCAGATTCGAAAAGTTTTGAAAGCTCTACCCTCAATGATCAGGGTGACACAGAGAAAAGAAGATAAGATGCCATGTTGCGGTGTGCAATAAGTGAACTGGAAAACGACTTTAATACTTTATCTATGTTATATTTCTTAAGCTTAGTCTAGCAACCAGGCTTTCAAGTGTACTGGGTTCCTTGGTTAAGACAACCCTACGCTGCTTTAGTGGCAGTTGATTTGTGTGGTTTGCAGATTTGTGACGCGTTTTGTTTTAAGAGTTGTCGTCCTAAGAAAGAGTCAGTCGTGATCGGCCTGCCATTTCCGCGTCGGTCTCAGTATCGTGCTCCTTGTTGGGGTGAATTGTTATTTCAAAGCGCACATAACGGTTGTTTGTAAGTCCTAAAACTAAAAGAGTCAGATATAGGGTTATATATACCAAAGTGATCAGGGTGACGAGTAGAGTTGAAATCCGGAT
>NW_017534852.1:350483-369695 GCF_001853355.1 Bactrocera latifrons
AAAAATAGAGACATTTTCACCAAAATTTGAATTTTATTTGAAGTACTATTTTCACTAGTTTTGTTTTTATCTTCTAATACAAAGTTTATGATATTAAATAAGGTTGATAATCCTGTAAGAATGTCTGTTTTCAATGTGGAGGCAACTTTTCACCGAGAGACTGCCGAAATAGACGTTTTAATGGTGGAGTTTTGACTACTATTTTGAAAATTTACAAAATCTTATGAGGTATGTATCTTTGGAACTATAAAAAGCTTATATTTACATTTTTTTTTTTAAATAATAAAAAGTCTGATTGAAATATTTAATTTTTTTTATAAGAAAAAAAATTTTTTTTTGAAAATTGAGTATTTTTAGCTTACAACACCCATGTAAACTCACAAGATATATTTTAATTTAATTGTTGTAATATTTCAGCTTCAGAAAAACATGTTCATATGTATGTAGTTTTTAACATTTTCTAAAAAAAAATCTACACTTCTCACAAACCACATTACTTTGCTAATCACTGGCCTCTTCTTAGTTAAAACAATTTCTCTAGTTTGCAACCACACTTGAAACATGACGTTGAATATGCATATTAATCGAATTACCTCAGAAATATATGCGCATTCACTGACCGAAAGTACACATACATACATATATACTTGCTTAATATACATAAGTATGTCCGTGTATGCATGCGACAAGGAAGATGTATGCATTTTGCACATTGCACCATCAAAATCACTTAGAATTGCAAATTCATCATTTTGTGGCGAGTGTGGCTACCGAAGTGCGGCGACAACCGATATACTCGGATTTTGTTGCATATTAAACTAACGTTTATTGTCACTTTTGTTTGTGGCTGCATGCAAATATTGCCACAGCTAATCAGAAAACAAAATGGAATTGTGCAACTTGCTGTCAAAATGTCCTGTTATGTGGCGAAGTGTGCAACTACGACACTTTGCACTGGACTTTTGACATTTGCCGGCAGTGACACGACTCAACGACTGCAAGCAGACTGTACGAACAGTGCAGACTATATATAGCACAGACATTGGTTGACTCTGCTGAAGATTACAAGCGCTCGCAAATAATTTAGTTGGTGGTAAGTTGTGGTTGACTTGAATGAGGATAAGAATTTAATTCTTTGTGGCTGCCATAAATTTGCATGAGTTTTTGTTGCATTCAAAACTTTGAAATGGCATTAAAGCTTTTGCTTGGAAGCTTGAAGAACTTTAATAATGTTTTTGCTATAAAATGAGTTCAAATTTTCCAGAAACTTGATAAAAATCAGCTTTACCCACACTGAAATTTATGCTATGCACGCGTGCATGAAATTCCACGCAGCTGCTGTCATAACTTGCCCTCTAATTAACTGTTAATCCAACTTAATTAGCGTATTTTTAAATTAATTTAATTAGCACAGTGAAGTACTCCACCCACACACCGGCCACTCAGCTACCTACACCAGTGCACAATTATGTAATCCCTCAATTCGCTTTAACACACCCTTTGCCCACATTCCCATAATGAATTTTGTGTTTGTCGAGCCCTCACGCCATTGCGGCAATTCAATGTTACGTATACGCCTACGTGGCTGAAAAATTTCTATTTTCGTTTGTTGTTTTTATAGCAGAAACCATACGGATTATGACGTGAAAGCATGACTTTGTAGATCATTTTTTTATATTTTTTATTTGTTTAATGTTTGTGTGGCATTTACAGCGCAATAAATGCGTTTACGCGTTTTGTTTGAAATAGCCGAATCACTTTTATTCCGAATACAATTAGAGTTAATTAATTTCGAATAGGTGTTTAATAAAAATTTTTATTAAATGTTATGTTTGCACATATTAAAGTGGAACTATAGCTTGTGAAAAATATAATTGGTTATTTAACATTTCTACCGTTTTTATTAAGGTCATATCGAATTCCTGAATTATTACTAGTTATTGGAAATTTTCAAATTTTTATTTTATATTTTTCAATGTACTTCTCTAAATTTTGAAGTAATACTTTTACCTCTTTCCAGGCCTGCTTTTTGCTGCTTGCGAAAGTTTCTAGGAATTTCTGGATAATCCCCCAGTTTGCTTCACTCTCCAGCCTGATTATAATTAAATTGTTCGCGTTTATTGGGCCAACCAGGTCTTCTACGGCGGTTTGTTATCGTTGACATCGCACACATTCAAAGAATGTGTTCTTAACGTCGAATCGTTGTATATGCGTCACAGCTCTTCGACCTTTCCCATTCTGTGGAGGTACTTTTTGAAGTATCCGTGAAGGCATAACAGCTGAGTTGTGTAAAAGTAGATTTCTCCAAATTTATGGCTTGTCCATTAGTCTTTTATTGGGTCTGGTTGTTCATCTGCCGTGTCTCTCATTCTCTCATTCTCATGCCATTTTGTTATTGTAGCTTTATTTATTTATTCTATTACGTTCTTGTTGTTTTCGGATGGTTTCTTTAGCTCTCGCATCTTTTTCCTTACATAAAACAGAAGATCAATTGGAGATTTACCGCTTGTAACTAATACATATTGCCTTACCTGACACAGTTCGGTCGGAGTTGCATTTGAGGGCTGCGTTTTGGTGGACTCAGGCGACTACCTCACGCTGGCTGTTTTTTAAGCATATCTGCCCAGATCGAGGACCCTAATTGTCGTCGACATTAAAAGCTTTCTTTTTTCTTGGCTGGGGCTCTTTATGTTAGCCATTAGTCTATAAAGTTGAGAGTTGATTTTCGTTGCCTTTCCTGCGGTGTGCTGGATTTGTGCCTAAAATGTTAGTACGCCTTGGTAGTTTACTGTTTTTTCTGCCCTAAGAATATCCGAAGTCGTTTGCATACTTATTTCGAGAGGTATATATGGTATATTATTTGATGGCAGTAGTATCTCTGCCATGCTTGGGTTCGTATCACGACCTGATTAAGCTTTCTTCGCGCTTCTTCTGTGCTCGTGCAGCAATAACTGCTGCGTTGTCTGCGTAGCCATGAGTACAATTCGTCTGCCATTTTGAGATTTAATCCAGCATCGTAAGTGATATTCCACAAGTCTGAGCCTAGAATGCCTCCTTGTGCTGGTCATGACGTGACCGCTATCTGCTGCTTTGAGTTTAGGTTTAAATAGCATTTCATAGAGCTTTCCCGCTTTGTCAAGTATTTATGGTGGACGGTGTGCTGATGGCAAGTTGGGATCTCCTGTTTTTTTTTTACTAATTATCACCAGCCGCTGCTTTTTCCAAGGTACAAGATTCGAGGCAGGCGTTCTATATACATATTTAATATTAATATATAGTATTTACTAATGTAATATTCACTTTGTGTCGAGTCTGGAATATATTGTTGATTCATAACCTCACAAACTCTAGCAGTTTTTTGCGATCACTATCGATATGGTTGAACTGCTTCGTTCTGATGGAAGGCAAATTCTCTCCGAGCTGACCGTTTCTAAGTAATTGCTTTCTTTATTTATCGAACTAAATTAAATGACTCCCAGCCTCATGAAACACATTGCATGGGCTCATTTCGACTGTACTACTTTATCAGTAGTAACCATTTTGTCTCAGAAATTGATGGATTTTATTGCAATTCGTTATTTGCTGATAGAAAATCGGCCCCTGAATTGTTTTATGACTTAACTTTTTCATATTTCCTTATTTCCTGATGTTAATTCGGCCCATGAGTAGCTTCTTTTTCTGTCTTTAGCTTTAGCCTAGTTTCTAAATAATTTTTCTCGCAAAGACTAATTCTTGTATAATCGAAAGAGTGCATACATGACTGTCAGATTCGCCGTTTTCCATTATTTTAGCGGTATTTTATACAATTGGCATTCCAGAAATCAGTAATGTCTAACGAACTGATATATTTAGCCAAATAATATCAGAATGCTGAACTCATATGACAGCTTTCTTTGGTTCGCTACACTGTGGAGTAGAGAGTATAGATTTAATAAATGGTGTGTGGTAAATAGAATGTCATACACTTTTAGTGGTATAACTCAAAGTTATACTGCATTCTGTTTGCTATTTGTTTTCTACCATTTTATTGCTTTCTACAGCTTAGGATCCAGCTCTCATTTTTAATAAATTTTTTCAATGAAATGCGTATATGGCAATCGTGGTTTTGCGAGGAAACATGATATTCCTTAAATTGCAATGAAAATATTTATATAACTTTATTTTCTCTTGCTCTTCTAATAAGGAGCATTCACAATGCGTAACCAGTTGTCAAAATTACTTGACTGCAGCTCAAGAAATATTGAATTTTCTTGAGTAATTACGAGTAAGAGCTGGATACGGACCTTAAATCAAATTTTATAACGCGTATATTTGCGAGCTCAAGCCATGGAATATGTTTTGTATAAGATTTTAATTCATTTTGCCCGAATATTATCTTTTTTTGGAAAACTTTAAATGAATTCAGTTGGCAACTCTGAAAGTAATACTTTTTTAAAAAATTCTGTAATGGAATTATTATGTGCCTTTTCTCCCAAGCTTATATACATTACTCGCCTAATCTTCTAATTTTTCAACCATATTTTCCCTTTAAATGCTGCTGTGTCCCCCTAAGAATATCATTTTTATTATGTACTTATCATAATCATTTCTCCATTTTATGCTGAAAGCAAATTCACCTAATCGTACCTTAAGTGAAAATCATTATAAATATCTGTGTGGGTAAATATGCTTTAAGGAGTACTTACCAAAGTATACAATACACATCTAAGTGCGTTACTGAAGTACTCGTCGCAAATTAATTGAAAATCAAATTCAATTTTATTTTGCAACGTTATGTATACGTTTGGCAGTGTATTTAGGTATTGTACAGATTGTGTTCGTTTTGTAATTTTGTTTTGAAGCAGTATCCAAAGATTATGAGTTGCAAAAAAATTCGAAAGAGAAGTTGAAAGAGTATCAGAAGTAATTATGCAATTAATGGAATTGTTGACCAAGAACCAGGTTACAAAATCTTAATAACGCCAGTTGGAACGTAAGGTCCATTACTTGCCCTTTGCAATGTTCATCTCACTGTAATGATAATAGTTTTAACTGAATATTTTCCTGCTGCTATTTATGCGTTAAGGCAAAAAGTTTTTGGGGACTCCAGCTGTCAAACTTGCGTTGAAGAAGGAGAGATGGAAACATCTAGAAACTTTTCCCTGCTTTTGTTAAGCTAAAGTTGAAACATCTCGGTTTTTACACCTTTTACTAATCAGACGAATTAGCTGAAACTCAAATCAGCCGCTTTGCCGATATCTCTTCTTCTTTATTGGCGTAGACAACGCTTACGCGATTATAGACGAGTTAACAACAGCGCACCAGTCGGTTCTTCTTTTCGCAATGTGGCATTAATTGGAGATTCCAAGCGAAGATAGGTGCTTCTCTACCTGGTCTTTCCAATAGAGTGGAGGTTTCCTCTTCCTCTGCTTCCCCCGGCGAGTACTTTCAGATCTGGAGTGTTTTCGTCCATAAAGGAACATAAATCTTTCGTAGCCGCTGTTTCTTAATTCGTAGAACTATGACAATGTCATCGTATATCTCATGCAGTTCATTAATCTATCGAATACAATATTCGCCGTGGCCAACGTGCAGAGGGCCATACATCTTTCGTAGAACTTTTCTTTCGAAATAGAGTTTGGTTTTTGTTCGTCGACAGAGGACTTTACTTTGCCTACTCAGTTCGAAGTAGTACCTGTTGGCAAGTGTTATTCTGCGTTGGATTTCGAGACTGATATTGTTGTTACTGTGAATGCTGGTTCCAAGATAGACGAATTTCTTCTACAACTTCGAAGTTATGGCTGTCAAAGATGACGTGATTCATTCACCACCAGACCCATTTGCTTGACTTTCTTTTCCTTCCATCTATTTCTTATAGAAGATTGTACCTTTTCTATTTAGTTAGATTGAAGAAGTCGCAGGAAAAGGAGTCTGAAACTTCTTTTGGTATCGAACGGCTCGGAAAAATCCTTCCCGATTTTGATAGAGTTTTTGGTATTGCACAACGTTAGTTTACACAGCCGTATTAGTTTTTCGGGGATACCAAATTCAGACATCGCGGAATAGAGCCAGTTCCCATTTGTGCTATCAAAAGCAGCTTTAAAATCGAAGAAGAGATGTGTGTATCGATTCCAATCAACCATGTTCTCCAAAGAAGCTTATGCTTTCTCCTTATTGCTTCTTCGCCGCCGTGTTTGATTACTCAGCCGGCAATCCATCGGCCCCCACCGCTTTGTTGTTTTTCAAGCGCGTAATTGCTATTCGAACTTCTTCAAGGTTGGGCAATGAAACGTTTGCACCATCGTCATTCTGGCTGGAGAAGTGTTGCCTCCATAATTTTAGAATGTTTTGGGCATCAGTCACTAGGTAACCACTACGTTTTCATAAGGAAAGGTTTATTATTATCTAATATTTTACCACATAATTGATAGGCGAAAAATATTCTGTATTTCAGAGAAGACAAACAAACACTACTCTAAGGATCTGAGGGAAAAAATTCCGGCTGATGTGCTAAGAGACCTGTGGGATATTTGAGATGTTGTGATTACGAATTTTGGTAAATGGTGGTGGTTTGATCCCTAATCCCCATGACAACGACACCTAATCCTACGTGTTATGAAATTGTTACTATCATTTCCGGTACAACCTCTAACAATACAGTCGCAAACTGACTGTGAACTGGTGTAATTTAAGATACTACTTCAGATACATAGATTCGAAACTGGATACTTCTATACAAAATCGTTTACAGTGTTCTTTGAGGGAAACAGCTTTTACTTGAAACATTTTCTTTCATAACCTCAAGTATTAAATCCTTGGTGTACAAAAGTTTCTATAAAAAAACCGAATGCTAATGGAAGCTTTGAATACCACAAAATGCTATAAATATGAGCAGTATACTACAGACTTCAAGATAACATTTTTTTAACTTCGTTATCTTTATTGTCGTCAGATTACAAAATAGCATTTGTACTACAGTTCTTAAATTATGCTAAACTTTTCGAGGTCACTGATAACTTTCGTCTACATATGCGTACATTATTCAAGTAAAAATAATAGAAAAATTACATATTTCAAGATGAGGAAGAAGTCAGTTGTTATCAAAATGGAATAAGACATAATCTGACTACAGAAAAAAATAATTATCTATTATAGCCGGCTTTCCGGCTTAAATTTAAGGCCGACTGATTATCTATTATATTTCTTAGAGATTTTCTTGAGTGTGTTGGTTTTATTATGTATACTGATGTTTCAATTTTAGAACAATATAGTTGAAAGTTAAAATCATTATGTATATAATAATCGATTAATTGCCACCGCAGTGTAGTCCAGGTGCATATCACAGCAATTAAAGAAAGCCTCTTGTTCTGACAAATAATGTGTTCATAACAATAAATGAATTATTTGTTATAGAGTTAGCCAACTTGAAATCTCTAAAGTCTCTTAGTTAATGAAATAATTGATATCTTAGTGCATCTAACTTCCTATTTCACAATAAACCATGCTATGAGCTCTAAGATATTGTGATATTCCTGGTAACTATGAGGCTGAGGAATTAGAAAGATTAGATATCACCTTAAAATTAGACTTTGGAAAAGATAAAATTTATATACCTCGACTTATAGATATTGATTCGCCAAACATGTTAGAAATATTGCTGTGTTTCGATGGAGTCAATCCGCAACTTGATGAAGAAATAGGCAAAAGTAACTTGCATGCAACATGGGTTGCCAATTTAAAAGTCCCCGGCATTCGATAATAAAACACATTTTGTTGCAAAATAATTTTTTTATTCAATATAGTTCTCTTCAAGAGTTATCTATTGATTATAGCGACTCTCCAACTATTCAATACCATTTTCGTAGTGCGATTAATGTTTTGCTTCCAGTTTCGACGATCACCTCTTCATTCGACGAAAATTTATTTCCAGCGCGAATTCTTTTGAGTTTTGCTAACAAAAAATAACCGCTGGGGCCAGATCTAGAGACGGTGGATACGGAAGCAATTCAAAACCCATTTTAAGGATTTTTGCCATTATTTTCACTTATTTGTGTATAAATATAGTCTTGGTGAAACAAGACTTTCTTTTTCTTTTTTTTTTTTTCTTTGACTTTGTCCTTCAAACTGTCCAATAACGCTCTGTAATAGTTGGTGTATTTGACGCATCCTAAAATAGTGCTCCGAATCATCAAGTCATTGTTTTTGTTCTAACGTGAGCTCGCGCAGCACCCACTTTGTACAGAGCTTTCTCATACCTAAATATTCTTGAACCTTTAGCGGTCAACAAAAATTATTTTCTGGAAGTTTTTGATGTTTTCGTCGATAAACGGAATGAAATAAGAACTCTAGTAGGAATGTTAACAGACCACTGCCTAATTTCCAGACAGACCAGCAGACGATGGTTTCACAAGGACCTCTTAAAGGCTTATATGCGCCAACTCACCTATCGATTAATTAGGACTTCTGAAATGTGAGTAAAGTTTAGAGACAAGTAGTTCCAACATACTGAATATGATACTTTGTGATACTTATAAGGAGACTTTGGCTTATTTTTTAAGTTTATGATATTAGAGGGAAAATAATACTAGCTTACAGTAATTTTGCGACTGTGATGTTAGAGGCTGTTTTTTTTTTTTGCTAATTTTGGATTGTTAAAAGAAAATACGTAAGAGTTTTATGTTGTAATCAAGAAAGGTAGGGGCACACCATCACCATTTACTGAAATGACAAAAATTTCTGTCCGTGATGGAAAATTTAGTTTCCATTATTTAAATGTTGTCTTGTTTTACTTGGACGAAAATGCACCGGCAAATTAATTGCGTCGAGAGATCGTTGAAAGCATACCTCATTCTGGACGACCTTCGACCTCTTCAACTGACGAAATTATTAAGAAAAATGAAGGATATATGGTGCTTGAAATCGTCTGGCAAGTGTTAAAGAGATAGTAAGAGTGTTATAGTTTTGTAAAATATAAAGTGCGTTCTTGCTAGACTCATCACGATAAAACTATTTTTTTTTTTTTTTCAAATAGAGTACCGTAAAAGGTCTCTTTGGACATGCTTGATCATTAAAGTAAATTCTTATCCCATATTCACGGAGAGCATTATAACTACCGATAAAACATGAGTTTGCAAACAAGTCAAGAATCATTGAAATGGAGGGAAAAACCGAAAGCCGAAACCAAAAAAACCACGCCAAGGTCGCTCAGAATTGAAGATGTTGCTCATGGTTTTTTCGATATTCGTTGTTTGGTGCATCATGAATTTGTTCCGGAGGTACAGACGGTCAATAAGTGGTTATATTTCCGTATTGAGGAGTTTACTTGAGAACAACCGTGAAAACAGCCGGACAGTCGAAACTCGCTGAAGAGGCTGAATGCTAATGCAAAAAGTATTTCCGTGGACTGCTAAGATTGTTGGCATAAGTGTATAATTTAATATTTCGCGTTATATTTACAATTTCCATGTAAGCTTTTGTGAAAATTTACCTAAGTTAAATTAATATTTTCACGCTTTTAAAAGATTTTGACTTATTTGTACTGAAACAGCAATATTCCTTAAAACTGATTGCACTATTTATGGAAAGTTTGAACTGGTCAACCCGTTAGCAAAGTGAATGAGAGATACCAAGCAGCTACATCAAAAACCAAAAGTCAATTTCGAAAATAACCGTTAACGGACACAAAATCTTCAAAGGTTTATCGTCAAAATTAGCTATTCAGTTTATTCAGTGGGATATTTTTATTTGAAACCTTCGTAATCTCAAAGGCTTTAAAAACTAGATATATTTAATTACTTATTTATAAGTAAGTTTTTGTCTCACTGTGCCCAAAAAATAAGGTGACATTTGAATTTGAACTGCGCGCGTCGAAGGATTTTGAGAATTATTTTTTTTTTTTAGGTTGATAGTACTGTTAGTTACATTTCATGTCAAAATATTCATTAGTGTTTGAGATATGTGTCGTTTTGTGAGCTGCTAAAAGTGATTTTTTCTGTTTATGCGATGTCGAAATTTGTTGAGCAAAGAATTTGCATTAAATGATAATTTCGCCGAAAACTCAACCCAAATCGTTCCTCAACCACCGTATTCACCTGACCTGGCGCTGTGCGACTTCTGGCTGTTCAACAAGCTCGAAAGACCGCTCGGGGACACCGTTTTTATACGATATTCAAGCCGCAGCGAAGACGGAACTGAAGGCCATCCCGGAAGTGACACCACAACCAGTGCTTCGAAGATTGGAAAATCCATTGGCATAATGTACTACATCTAGTGGGGATTATTTGGAAGGGTATGAAATTGATTTGGAAGAATAAATAAAGAATTTTCAAAATAAATACAATGCCACCTAATTTTTTGGGCACTATGTATATATATATATTATATATAATAAGTTGTCAAAAAGGCTTGCGGTATTTTTATTGAATTTTCAATTGTTCATAAAATTAATTACAATAATGCGCTTCAAGTCAAATATGCGCCGTTTTGTTCGATGACGCGTTCCCAACGAGATGMCAACTTCATAATGCCCCTCTCATAGAAGCTCGCTTCCCTATTGGCAAAAAACTCGGAGAGTAAATTTTCACAGGACTCTCTTGTGGCTAACTTTAGACTACCAAGCGCGTTCGCCATGGACAGAAACAGATTGTAATCACTTGGTGCGATATCCGGACTATACGGTGGATGCAAAAGAACTTCCCATCCGAGCTCCCGGAGCTTCTGGCGCGTAACTAAATATGTGTGTGGCCTGGCGTTGTCCTGATGGAAGACAATTCGGCCCCTGTTGATCAAAGATGGCTTCTTCTGCATGAGTGCTGCCTTCAAGCAGTCCAGTTGTTGGCAGTACAGGTCCGAATTGAGCGTTTGGCCATAGGGGAGCAGCTCATAGTGGATTATTCCCTGCCAATCCCACCAAACACACAGAAGAAGCTTCCTGGCCGTCAATCCAGGTTTGGACACCGTCTGGGCCGCTTCACTGCTTTTCGACCACGACCGTTTGCGCCTTATCGTAAGTGACCCACTTTTCATCGCCAGTAACCATACGCTTCAAAAACGGGTCGATTTTTTTGCGATTCAGAAGCGATTCGCATGCGTCGATACGGTCAAAGATGTTTTTTGCGTCAATTCGTGTGGCACCCATACATCGAGCTTCTTAGTGATTCCAGGCTTCTTCAAAYGGTTTATAACGGTATGATGACTCATGACCCGCTCTTGACGGATGCTACGGCTGCTACAATGCCGGTCTCTTTCGACCAATTCAGCGATTTTATCGCAATTTTCGACGACAGGCCTTCCGGAGCGTGGCGCATCTTCGACCATCTCTATACCAGAACGAAGACGTTGAAATCATCGTTGTGCGGTGGAAATGGAAACTGTGTCGGGTTCATAAATTGCACAAATTTTATTGGCGGCTTGAGATGCATTTTTGCCTTTGTCGTAGTAGTACTGTAAAATATGCCGTATTTTCTCTTTATTTTGCTCCATGTTTGAGACGCTATAACTCACGAACGACTTAAAAGAAATGACAATCAATCAAACACTTGTTAGCGCGCGAAATGAGCTTTCCAAAAAGGTATAGCATGACCCGATGCTATACCTTGATAAAACTAGACTTTTTTGTCAACCTAATTATAGTATAAAAATATGGAATATTTCTGGTGATAAGAGAATGGTCCAAGAATGAATTAGTAAATTTTTTTTTCAAAGCGTTAATAATATATATATAAAAATTATTTATGACTAAAGGGCATTATATTTTGTGGTTAAGCTCGGCAAATTCTGCTTTTATTTCTTTGAAGCAAAAACAAAAAACATTTATAATTAAAAAACAACAGATATAGAATGAACCCACAACAAACTGTACCAAGAGAACAACCGAATATTTACCGTACGTTTGTATATTGTATGGATGAAATCTTGGACTAATCATCTTTCAATTTTGTAACATAAATGCAGGAATATAAAAATTGCCTTTGAATTCTGTGTATACTTAAAGATCTGTCTTCGATATCGAATTGAAGAAACAATTGATATAAATCGACTGTTACGATGGAATAGCGATATAATAAATGAATGCTGTACAACTTTGAAGATATGTCTACATACTATACTATGTCGTACTAAAGTCAAATTCGCTTATAGTTTAGTAAAATAAATTATAAAATAGCGTTGATGTCAAGAAGAAATGGTATATAATTCAATTATGTTTAGCATTCTAATTTTTATTTCTTTTTCTATTCTTCTTTATGTCAAAGATAATCAAACAATAGATACTTTCGAGCAGATAAACTGATAGCTGAGTGAGATAAGATTTTCATATAAGTTTGCTTTTACATTCAAAGAAATTCATTCCAAATTTGAAATTGAAGAAATTACTCTTAACTCAATGGGGAAAAGACCTGCTTGGTTGAGTGTCAATATTGGTGGTATATTTAGAGTTAATACTACTCTGAAAAGTTTAGTGAAATGAAAATAGCCGCTAGTTGTTAATGGATAATGGGAAGCTTAGTATAGTGATTGTTTCGGAAAAATGCTATCGTAGAGTCTACTTTTTACTTGCAGAACTTTATGCTACTATTTTAGTTTTCAAGCAGACATCATTAGGAAAGTATTTAATCTACTGCTTCGAGACAATTTATATTATTTTTGCAGTGCACTCCTTATCGCTGAGCTTTCTTATATTTCCCTGGAATAAAGTTATTGCAATGACTTTATCACTTCTGTATATATTGGGACAGATGTTGCGGTCGAAGTATACCAGACTCTATTAACTCTATCTTTTATCATTATTCATATCAAGGTGACTTATCTAACGAAATTAGTCCTGTTACGTGTTTTCTGACAGATTCAGTATATTTCCATATTTGGATAACTTAATTAGAATTGTCAATCAGGGATCACTCAATGATGAATTATATTAGATTCTATTACTAATTTCACAGGCACTCTAAGTAAAGACAAATGGCTTCTAGCAGCATAGTTATGAAGATCAAGCTTTAAAGACGACAAATAAAATAAAATGAATACTTTGACGAAGTTACAATATCACTCGCTCAATAGAGCTATAATGTTTTTAGAACTTAAGATGAGGAAAATGGTCATGATAAAACGGTCTCAACAGGTTTCCAAGCAATATTGTAAGGTAACTAAGACTGATTGACCTTTTCAGGATAAAGTCTGCTGGGATAACGAAAAACATTCTACTTAGTATATGGGAAAATTTTGTATATGAATTCATTTTTGCAACTAAGTCTGAAAATTTATTTACAGGTCATATTAAAATAAATAAATAAATAAATAATTTTTAGTGAAGTAACTTTTTTACGTGACGTTAAAATATTGCTTTTTGAAGCAAAAACTTGGCCGAGTTCGAGGTTTCGGACACTGCCTCAGGAAAATCAACCACCAAGAAGTGCTATGCTAAGTTCAGACGTAGTGGAATAAATACCAAAGACGGGATGGATATCCAAAAAAGGGTTTTACTGACATTTAAAGGAAAAGAAAGTAATGTTTCTCCAATATGATTTAGTGAAAACATTGGCAAAACTCCAGGAATTGGGTTTCGACTTGATTTCGCATTCTCCTGATATGGCACAAGTGACTAGCGTTAGCGTAGTTATCATTTGATTTCTCTTCACTGTGTTTGAAGAAGTGCTGGAGCGCTTCTTCTAAGTAAGCTTAGTTGAAATACTTTTAGTAAGATATGCACATTAAACTTATTAGAGGGCGGGTCTAGGTACAAACAGCCGTCAGATGAATAAAACTACTCTGTAGTAACATATTGAGAGGGTATCAAAAAAAAATTATTTAAGCATACTAATTTACTCAATGTTAGTATGAAAACAGCTTCCAAATGATTTTGTAAAAAAGTCGTGGGCGTTCAAATTGAGAGTGATTTCCACTGCCGCATACATATCTACTCTATACTCTTTATGCCTACACATATATGTATGTACTATGTATATTTATTTGTATGTGCGTATATATTATAGGTAAGTAGCTTACATATTTATATCTGCATTTCTATAGTAACTCTTACATAAGAGCAGCACTCGAACCAGTCATGCTGCTTATGCTGCACAGCTTGGCTTTGCACTGTTATTTCCAATGACGCCTTGAAATTCGAGAATAAAAGTTAAATAACCTGATTTTAAACAAGGTTTGCCAAGCGCGCAAGAAGGAATACCAAAACAAATGAAATGAAAAACAACAACAAAAACGGTTAATTTTGAGCGCAGCATATTTGCATAGGTGTGAGGGTGTGTGTTTGCCGGCTAGCATGCACTGGCTTATGACCTCAGCGCACCAATAAATACCGGCAAATACTGGGAAATATTTAATGGCAAGCGAACTTGTTCGACTAACACGTCTTCATGCAAGTTCGCTGCTCGAAACGAACATGTTCGCAGAGTTATGTGCGTAGATTTGTAAAAATTCCGATGCATTCGCCAAAATACTGGCATCCGTATCTCGTAGATAGCATTTTGTATCTGTATCGTATATACACACACACGGCTACATATTGACAAACAAATTCCGGTTGCGCGTTGTGTTGCGACCGTTTGCGGCCGCTCTTGGCTCACTCGCTGGGCTGTGTCTGCCTGTCTGGCCGTCTGCTTCGCATGTAGGAGCTTCTGCGCTACTAAAGTTAGTCAACAACGAACAGCACTCGTGGATAGTTGTTTGCTTGCGGTATTTTTGTAATTTTTTTATGCGAAACTTGCTCGACGCAAACTAATTGAGAATATTTTGGTTTGGCCTTGTTTATGAATACGGTTAGGAAATACGACAATAACGCGAGTGCGAAACGGCAAAAGTGTAAACGGGAATTTGTTTATCTTATTTAAAGGGTAATTGAGAAATTACAATTAGACCAAACAAAAATATGTACAAAATAACGGTACAATTTTGATATTTCAGAAATTAATGCTCTAATGCATATGTTTATGTGTGTGTTTGTATGTGTGCCTATTTGTTAATGGGAGCGATTTGATTAAAAAGCTGATGGAAGCGATTGAAAATTTGCGTGGCAAAGTGTTGTTTGCAACATCGCGTCACTTGCGTACGCAATGCATATGAACAAGCCTGAGCTGCAAGTGGTGCGTAAATGCAGAGCTGGATTTTGTAATTGAGCGCTTGCTCAAATAATTAAGCAATGATTAAGCGTTTAGTGGAGGCACAAGCAATTAAAAAAAAAAAAAAAAAACAGAGGAGTTATTGAAAATATTCTTAATGAAAACTGTTATTAATTTCTATACAGATATAGTGTACATATACTACACTAATTTATTAAAAAAAAAAAAGAAAAAACCGTTAACTTTGGCTGCACCGATGCTAATATAACCTTCACAGATGCATTTCTTTTAGTAATTATGTGTTTAGTTCGTATGGAAGCTTTATTCTGTAATTAATCGATTTGAACAATTTCTTCAGGATTACATTGCTGCCTTCAAAAATAATATATACCAAATTTCGTGAATATATCTTGTCAAATGTGAAAGTTTTCCATACAAGAACTTGATTCCGATCGTTCAGTTTGTATGGCAGCTATATGTTATAGTGGTTCGATATCGGCAGTTCCGACAAATGAGCAGCTTCTTGTAGAGAAAATGATGTTTGCAATATTTCAGAACGATATCTTAAAAACTGAGGGACCAGTTCGTATATATGATACAGATAGACAGACGGGTGGCAGACCGCCATGGCTAAATCGACTCAGTTCAACATACTGATCATTTATAAATATGTGTACTTTATAGGGCCACCGACGCTTCCTTCTAGGTGTTACAAACTTCGTGGCAAACTTAAATACACTATTCTGGGTATAATGAAAAATTTAGTAAGCTTCGGCGCCATCAAAGTTATTATAACCTTTACAGGTATTTTAATCTGCATAAAAGGGTATAAAAAGAACTTTATTTCAATTTTGATCGACTTGTTGGTATGACACATACATATGTACATATATATATATGTACCATATATGCTATAGTGGTGCGATCTGACCAATTTGTCTACAGACTACGTCGTTGTCTGTCTTAATAAGAAATACTAAATTCTGTGAACATTTCTTGCCAAATAAAGACGTTTTTTAAACAAAAAACTTAATATTAATCGGCTTCTATAGTGGCTACATGCTATAACAATCCGAGCTGAGTAATATTTTCGGGTATTATAGCGCTGCCTTAGGCAATAATCTGTGCCAAATTTTGCGTGTTTGTCTTGTCAGGTTAAAAGGTCTTTCCTTATATAAGCTTGATTCTTATCTATTGTACGGACTGACTGACGCCCAATATAGTGTACATGCCTTAGTTTTGTCGTAATTAGAGCTGACGCTTCGCTGACAGCTTTCCATTTACCAGAGATCTGACACATGACTGCAATGAAATTTACCACCGAAAAACTACCGCCAAGCAAACTTCTCCCTTACATTTGAAAAATGAAGGCATTTAAAAACTACGTGATCAGAGTCTTCTATGCATTCGGTACACGTCGAACAGTACGGATTAAGGTCCTGATGGTAATGTAATCGAAATATATAGCTTCTAAAATGACCATGTACACAAGGTATTTGAATTAGGTGGAAGCCTAAGTCCCCATGTTGCCTATCTATCCACAAATGAATGTCTGGGATATGCATATGTTTGTAAGTATGTTGAGATAAACTTTAGTCTCAGTCGTTTCCACCGGAGTGTTGCACACATCGTGGTAAACTTAACATAAACCTTATAGGGTTTTAAAAATAACCATTTCTTTAGAATATTGACACAGACCCCTGGATACATCTATGTATGTACATAACTGTAATAAAAATCTGATTTGAATCTTTTTTTTAACTTCTGGCTAGCCGGTTTGCTGCATCATTAAATTTCCAATAATAACATTTTATACAGTTCTGTACCAGTTGACAACAAAATCCAGCCAGAATCTAATAGCTAAACCAACTGCGATTTTAATTGGTTTTCTCGTATCGCTTGGCAATATCTCGACTCTAATAAGGATTAATATCTGGGTTTAAATAAAAATTTTGCGAAAAAAATTTAACGATGAAATTGCAATATCTCGACTCAAATATGAATATCTGGGCTGAAATAAAATTTTTTACTAAAAGAAAATTTGGTGTTAAAATGCCGAAAATTTACAAAATCCCTGAACGTCACATGAACATAATTTTTTATTAAAAAAAAAGTTTTCCAGTAAATTTTTAGTTTAATTTCAAAGAATAATGTAATTTTTTTTTCGCTTTTCAAATCTACAACCCCCAATAAAGCAGAAGTGTCTGAAACATTATAATTATATGGCAAATAATAATTATTTCTTGAATATGTGAAAGTATTAATACTGTGTTCGAACGAAAAAAATTGGTTACTCTTTATTGATAGTTTTTTTTTGAAAGGGATTGTACATAAAGTTTCGCTGCAGAGAATTGAACACGAAAGAGCCCTTTCTCTCGTCGTTCCTCTCTTCATTAAACTACAAGTTGACACAGCAAACATTTCCGTGTCTGAAATGTTTTCAACTTTTTGGCGATTTTGTACAATTTCTTCAGTTTTTCTTTCTTATTACTATGGTACAAACATACAAAGGTATATTTCTCATCGTTATTTATAATTCCTAAGTTCATATGCAATATTACTGTTAAAATATTGCTCCATATTCTTTAACACTGATTTCAAGACTTTTCAGTTCTTCTTCTCTTGCTAAAACATTTTCCCTGTTAAGAAATCTATGAATCTCCACTTGATACTCTTAACTTAAAGTTAATAAAACCAAATGTTTCTGTAGGGAATAGAGAAATGTTTCTTCAGATCAGATATTTTTAATGTACACAGAAAATTAAAATTATTTTGAATTATAATATTTTTATTGTAAAAAAAAAACTTTTTCGAGACTTTTGAGCGGCAGAAAACTGAAGCTGTTTTTCAGAGAATTACAAATAGGGCTCATGCTAGAGCAAAAAAATTTATGTACATATGTTTTTACATTAACATTTCACTTGCTGAAGAAGGGTAGACTCAAATTAGTATTCAATAAATACAAAAACTTGCTTCGTATCAGACTGTCCGATAGAAAATTCTTAAGAAAGTTTGAAATTTCACGAATGAAATGAATATAGAAAACCAAAGGGTGATCCGTTTCCTTCTTCCCTTCTTTTTTAAAGAACAAAACACAGAAATTTCAAATTTCGAAAGAACACCCTTTGGCATTTGTTTTTAGAGAATTATCTCTTTCCATTCTGTCCATTCGACGAGCCCAATATTACTCGTTCGAGCATTTCGACCGGTAAAAAACGAATGACAAGCTCCAAGGCCTGATTCGAAACGGGCTTTAGATTTTGTATATCCCCACAGAACCCGCCAAAACATGAAATTTTGTGCTCATCGAAGTATTCTCTCAATAAATCCATTGATTATTTCGATGTGTGGGAAGTGACCCCGCTTTGTTAAAACAAAATATTGTCGAGATCACGAGCTTAAACGTGGCAATTTTGCTTTTTACATGCACACTGAACAAGAAATAGGTTTCATCGCTGAAAAAAATTTTACTCAAAAATGTCGGATATTTTTGGAACATTTCAAAAGCCTATGGAACGAAGCAATGTCGCTTGAGAAGGTCGAGATATTTTAGTTTTTGCATAATCTGTATTTTGTACGCTTTCCATTTAAGATATCGACGCAAACTGCGCCAAGTCGTTTCATACGTCTATTCAAGTTGCTGGAAGCGGCAATACAAAATCGCATGCTGAATGTTATGTATTCAGGCGAATATTATCCAATAATAAATGCTGGATTTTAATATGGGAAATGGTGTAGCGCATAGTACGTTCAGTAGGCCGATTACTCTTAGTATTCGTAATATCAAAAAAAAAAAAAGGCTATTGCTAAACCTCTACTTGGATCAATGTAACATACAGCCCATGCAGAAAAAAGGTGTTTGATTACTTCATTTGTCTACACTTTAGAAGGTTCTAGTTCAACACAGTTTTGATTTTTAACAGATTATCATTTAAATTAATTTTTGCTAAAATATGCATTCAATGAAATTCAATGTTAGAAGATTTTTTTACAAATATTTAAACTTTAACAATTTTGTGGCATCTATTATTCAAATATTAATTATTTATATACCAATTATTTATATGCTTATATATCGGGTGATTTTTTTGAGGTTAGGATTTTCATGCATTAGTATTTGACAGATCACGTGGGATATCAGACATGGTGTCAAAGAGAAAGA
>NW_017534852.1:369850-388632 GCF_001853355.1 Bactrocera latifrons
AAGACGCAGCCGCGGTCAACATTTAAATGAAATTATCTTCAAAAAGTAAATGTCATGAACCAATCTAACGTTTCAAATAAAGAACCGATGAGATTTTGCAAATTTTATGCGTTTTTTTTTTTAAAAAAGTTATCAAGCTCTTAAAAAATCACCCGATAGATACAATTTTACTGCAAAACCCTAACACCTTTTCATAAAATTCCGTTGTCCACCTTCTGCTTGAGCTTTCCAATGAATCAGTGGCTATTAGGCGGCTTTAAAGTGTCTTTTGTTGTCTTTATTATTTGTCTGTTTCCCTTTTAAAGAGCGGCGAATGTGTCGAATGAAGGAAGCGCGCCGATTGACATGTGTGGAATTGTAAGCAAAAATATTGAAATTCCATATGGGCTTCGTCCGACACGCCAAGCATATGATGAGTGGCATAGAATGCATGTGCGAAGTGATAAACATAGATAAAAAAAGTATATTTATTAATATATTTACATTTTATGAACGTACATACATATGTAGATTGCTTGAGTATATATGTACATATGTATGTGACTGCAGTTAATGACAATTAATGGCGAAAAGTAGTTAAGAATTTCAGTTGAACACAGATACATTCATACACACGTACATTTAGAAGGTAAGCAAGAAAGGCAAAAGCAAATGTGCGAATCAGCAGGCAGAAGTATGCGTTTAACAACAACACAACCACCCACAAAACTACAAACAAACACATGCAGGTATAGAAATATTTAAAAAATTAACGTGGTTGCAGTCTTTTAACGTTCAACATACTTACAAACACTGATATATATAAATTTAAGCATACATATATGTGTATGTGTATGTATGCGTGGCTATGCATTTGTGCGGCGCGCATAAACACATTGAGCGCTGAATTATTGGACAGCCCGTAAACCTACGAGAATGTTGCTCAATGTGCAGCGAACTGAAGCCTGAACGCCTGCATTCATGTACATACTTGAGAGTGTGTGCGTGCGTTGGAGTGATTGCTTGTGTGGGCAAATCTCTGAAGGAGAAGCATGGGCCTGCACTGCGAAGATAGTGGCAAAAGCAGATAAGAAAAATGTTGTGCAGAAATTTAAAAAAAAAAAAAAAAAAAACAACTACAAGCATAACAACAACAATAAAAAATACTAAAATTACAAAAAACACAACCACAACCACAACAATAACAAAAAAACCAAAAACAACAAAGTCCAACAACTACAACAAAAAATAAAAAATACCACAAAACAGAAAAAAATGACAAAAACAACAAAATTTTCTGAAAAAAAAAGAATCAAAAACACAGCTTAAGCGGCATGGAAGCTATAGTATGCATACATATGTACGTATGTACGTACGTTGCCAAGAAATTTCGAAGGCAGCTCAATATGAAGCAGAATATCGAAATGATATGCCATAAAGCAATGGTAAAAAAGCAGCAAACTCGATTGCAAGCGAAGAAGACTTGTTTTTTAGGCCGGTCTGCTGGTGGCATAGCACCATGCCCATATCAAGCCAAACAGGCAGATATATCGAGCCATCCTCCACACAAACATATTTATACATATGTATTATGTACATACACTCCACAACAGTTCGCTTGTTTTGTGAGCACATTGTAGCGTACTTGTTTCTGGAGTCTTGAGCGTCCGTTTGGTGTTGTAAAACCGGTTCGGCTAATCAATGGAGCTCTAATGATCGCTGCAATTGTCTGTGAAGCGATGAAGAATGAAGAAGAAAAATAGTTAATATGCGTTCTGTAGTTTTGGCGTTAAGTTAACAATAACAACAAACATATTTAAACATATATACATACATACATACTCCAAAAATGTACTCACATTAAAGAATACCTTAAGGTTAGGTAGTAAATGTGGCCAAATAAGAATGTCAGGCATATAGAAAGAATTCATGAGCTATAACTTAAGCATTTGTAGGCCCATATGTAGATACGTGTATGTATTACCTTATGAATATAAAAATTAATTTTTGGCACGTTTTCAAGCATTAGTTGAAAGCTTCCAGTAATTTTCATAACACTTCTTTGACTTTAGCCATTTGTGGAGCCCTAATATTGGTTAGTTGCTATTAATACAGCCAAAGAAGTGTTATTGTTTAAGTCATAACACATTGAGTTTTTACAACAATATTTTATTAGGCATAAATAATGTTTTGATTTATTTGAAAAATGTCATAACGGTATTTTGTATACTTTCTAATAAAAAATATGACATGCCATAAGCAGTATATGATTATTGATTGAAAGTTTGGTGCAGTTATTTTAGAGAACATATTATTTATGGGCTTTGGAGAATTGGACTCATGTCTAATACTACTTAAAATGACGTATGTATACAGATATGTAAATATTTTATACAGCAAAAGAAAATTTGGCGAGCTGGTTTTAGGAAATAAAACTAACAAATTGTCAAACAATTATGAATTTATGAAAAAAATCATAAATTTTGAATGTTGTAAATAAAATTTTACCTGAAAGTCTTTTATAGGCTTGATTCCTTAATTGAGTCAATTAGCATTACGAATTTTCAAACAATAATCATTCAAAATTGTGTATCCTTGCCGATAACGAGAAGGTTTTCTAAAGCACGTATATATCCTTAATTGAGTCAATTAGCAATATCAAATTTCAATTAAAAATTTAATTAGCATTTCAGTGAGCTAAATTTAATTATCACCTCTCTACCTATGAACTCCTAATTAAGGCAATTAGAAATTTCAACTAATAAACTTTTGAGATGCTAAGTGGCTAAATCAAAGATCTCCAAAGCTTTTATAAATCCCTAACTCAGTCAATTAGCATTTTATGGAAGTAAATTTTCTCAGTGTTAGTTAAGCGAATTAAGGTGTTTTCCAAATCAAGTCTTTAATTGAGTCAATTAGTAATTTAAAATTTCAATAAACAAGTTTTCTAAATGCTAGTTCACTAAGAGAATTTTTTTAATCATTTACAAATCTTTAATTGAGTTAATTATTTTCGAAATCCTGGAATAAATAAAAAGGCTTTTAAATCACATTTAAGTTCATAATGGAGTCAATAAGAATTTTCATATTTCAATTACCGAATGTCCACCATGCAAATTTTCTTTAGTAAAGGCTTGTTTGAGGCACACATAAGTCTTTAATTGAGTCAATTAGTAATTTCAAATTTAATTAAGCAAATTTTTCAATACTCTTATAGACTTTTTTAAAGAAGTTTTCAAAGCATTTATGAACTGAGTCAGTATGCAGTTTTAAATTTTGAGAAGCAAAGCTTTGAAAAGCTCATTGGCCAAATGAAAGAGTTTTTAAAGCACAAACTTTGTTTAAGACATCAATAGAATTGTTGTTTTTTCATAGTACTTTCCACTTTTCAAAATTGTCTAATTCACTCAATTAAGAGAATTGTCTGAAGCCTCTATAAATTTTTTCACAACTTGAGACAGAAAATAATAATACTGGCTTAGACTCTTTTCAGGCTAAACAACGTTCTGGTCAGCAAAAGCAATATGTTATTTGAGGTTAACGAATTTTATAAAATATAAATTTAAATTTTTGGTCTCCAGCCTCGAACATTTCTAGATTTTAAGATATTTCTTGCTGCTCTGTTAAGGTTTACTAAACTATTGCTGACAAATCGTTTGCTTAATAGTTTTCAAAGACGATTCGCGTCCGATCTCAAGCTCACGTCTTATGCATGAGACCCAATATCTCTCAATTTTTATGCTATATTAACATCAAAGGACTATGATTAAGAATCTAGAGCTCATAATCTTAATTTTGACTACAAGAAAGTCAAATGAGCTTCAGTTTCTAATTGGAATGCAAAGGAATGGTTCTTTCATTATTCAGTTATTGGTTTAAATAATCGTTTATTTTCAGGGAAACCTTCAATGCACTAATACTTCATATTCATAATTCACATCGCAAAACATTTTTCAGAAACCGGTCTTTGTAAAGTGAAACTTGCACTGAAACCGGTGCTCTAATGTTCCCTGTAAGGAGGTCTTTCCCGTCATAATTAAGAGCTTATACTGGGAAACACTTTCGCAGCCGTGTCTAAGAACCTATTTTATATAGTTGCAAGCGGAAAAAAATAGTTGTTGACCTAGAATGGAGAACTCCAATTATAAAGAATTTCGAGTATGAGTTGAAGATTTTCGTAAATTTATTTAAAAAGAAGTTACTAAAAATATAAATATGTATATTTTGAGATACTTTTTTATTTATTGTTTGTATAAAAATAATTAATAAATAAATTTTCTCTATTTTTTCTTTATTTGCAGGAAAACAGTGAAAGTGATTTCAATGGAATCGAAATTGTTTTTCATCTTAAATAAATAAGAAATAATGAATTAAATATTAGAAAAAAGTGAGAAGTGAGACAACGTATTGATATTAAAAAGTATTATAAGTATTAATAAAACAAATAAATTAATTTAATTAACGAAAAAAATTCAATTAGAAAATATAATTCAAACCCAAATTTAAGTACATAACTGAAATTGAAAATAATTTAGAGAATCAACGAAAAATCAATTAGCAAAAACCTTTAAAATAAATAGTATTCAAATAAAAATAAAATATATAAATTAATAAATAAAAAATATTTGTAGACCCAGAAATTTTAAAAAAATTATCAAAACAAACTGCAGTGAAAGCAAATACCGAGTAATCCCACAAAATTACCATAATTACGCGTTTAAAACCGAAATACACTTGATTACGCTTTGAGAGATTCTAGTGAAAATTCTCAACCAAAAATGCTCGTCAGCTCCAACAATAACACTGCGAACAGCAACAGCTACAATCAGCATAGCAACAGCAGTCACAGCATGACCACAACCAATTCGACGTCCACATCCACACCCACACCGGGCTGCTCCTCGACATCGTCCAATCATACATTATTGGAACCAACAGCCGCTTGGGCACAACTGTCCAATGCAGGCAACTCAGCGTCTTCTTTAGCTGTGACTGCCGTTGGCGGCGTGCCGGGCGGCTCGAGGCCACCATCACGTGCGCCCTCGATTTTGGATAGCCCCACCTTGGCGCGCGTGGAACGTGCACGCTTACGCCTTGAAGCGACGACATTGCAACAGCAGCAACAACAACATCAGCAAATGTACTCAAACGGCTCAAGTAGCGGCAGCAATGCAACTACGCTGAACAGGGAGGGCAGCTTGGAGCGCAGCATACTGGATCCGAAGGTAAGCGAGGAGAAGACTTTGCAATGTTACAATTATATAGATTTTAGATACTAAAAAAATGCTTTATTTTTATATATGTATGCTATATATATGTTTTTTTTTTAAACAATTCAATGTTATTGTAATGAGCACGTTTCTTTTCTTTGATATTTTTTTCCGAAAAATATGTGCGGAAACTATTTTAAAATTTGTTTAAAATACTTGAAGAGTGCAGATTACATATAATTGAAAGATATTTAATTGAAAATATTTCGAAAATTATTTTGTAATATATTTTTTTCAGAAGCTATATTCGAAAACTAGTTCGAAGGTGTTGTTGTGCTGTACGTAACAATACTTGAAGCAAAAATCATTATATTTATTTATATATATTGTTATTTTAAGATAAATTAGAACTTTTTTTTAAATTTATTTCATCAAGTTTTGTTTCGAAATTCTGATGTGTACAAGAAAAATATTTTATATAACAAAATTTAAATTATATTTATTATTATTAAAAAATGTTTTAATTTCTTTTAAAATTCAGAAATAATAAAAAATTATTTTTTTTTTATAAATTTTCTTATTAAATTATTTTTAACCGATATTATTCCTAAAACACATTTACTTAAAAATAGATTGTTGTCTGTGTTTTGGATCAAAACGAATCCTTTTAAGAGAGTTAGTATTCAAAATCGAAATATTTATTTTCGTTTTCGAAAATTCGAAAATAGTAACATTAGTTTTAGTTGTATTATGAACCCTATTAATACGTAAAAATTTTTCGAAGATGTATACATTATTTTTAGTTATACTATGGAATCTACTAATAGAGTAAAAATATTTTCGAAGTTCGACATCAAATTTGTGTACCATTTTATGAAAGATATTAGAGGGCCCAAAATTTTCGAAAAAAAAACAAAAAATTCTCATTGATTGTTTTTTTTTCAAATCCTTTTTTTTCAACCATTTCAAAACCAATAAAGCGAATAAAAATTTCAAAATATTTGCCACAACAAAATGTTTGAAAACGAAATTGCTTGAAAGAATTATAATGCATTTATGCATGACATTAGTCATAACAGGGCTTGGCTTTCTACAGATTTTTTTTCTACCATTTTAATTGCAATGATTCACGTGCATACATACAAATCTACAAGCAGTATATAGTAAGTATGTATTTTGATAAAATATGGAGAGTCTTAAGTTCTGGAGTTCTTCCTTCTTTATTTTGGCAATATTTATGCAGACTTATAGGACTTGAGTGACAAAGACATCACGTAGAGACTCGGCGAATAATAATAAAAATATTAATGCATCATATAGACACAWACATCGCAAAAAAAAAAAAAAAAAATAAAAATAAAAAAATAAAAAAAAACTTGCAAAAAATGTCTGGAAATACTCTTCTTATAAATAAAATCATACTTTGTCTTAGGGTTTAGTAAAGCTCAAAAACTGAACTTGGAGAATATAAAATGGATTTTCAAAGAAAATTGCTTTTCATCATGTGAATATTAGGTTAAATAAAAAAAATGTTTTTCTTGTGTTTATTAAATGAGAAACTCAATTAAAAATAGCGATACCTTCAACCTCATGTTTGGTGTGGACTTTCATCACAACAAATAGAAAATTTAGAGAGATTAAAATAAAAATAAATTAAAAAGTTGTTTGAAGCAGCATAGAGTGCATAAAAGAAAAATGTTTGAATGCAAATCAGAAGTTTTTGATTTTAAATTTAAGAGCTTAAAACTATTAAAGTTTTGTAAATCTGCTCTAATATACCTAAAAAAATATTTCAATGGAAATCAGACAATTTTAAAACAAATGGATGTATTTGTTAGAGTAAGAGGAGAAAAAATATTATTTTTAAACCCCTCTAATGTATCTAAAAAAAATTCAATTACAATCAGAAGATTTGGATACTAAATATCAAATGTATATATGTGAGTACATGCATACATATGTACATATTTGTGAGAGAAGGAGTTGCAAAAATAATTAAGTTGTTTTGAAGCACCCTAAAGTAATAATATTAAGAAGTTTTGGATATCCGTAAAATATATCTTAAACTAAATAAGATAAGCAAAATAAATAGTATCTCTATTTTTAATAAATTTTTTTTATAAATGTTTATGACAAAATTTTTTATTCAAAAATTTTTATAACAAAATTTCGTATTTTTTATAAAAAAAATTTTAATTTATTATTCTTATTTGCAAATAAACATTTTTTATTAGAAATTTTATAAAATACAAAAAATTGTATGGAAAAACTATATATTAACTTAAGTTTATTTTTCAAAGAGTGTATTAAAAAGTTTTATTTCCGACTTCTATTTCAGTAAACATCAAAATATTTTGTTCTCTTTCATTTGTGGAACTATATTTTTTAACAAAAAGAGTTAAAATTGAATTTCAAAGCGACCACATATTTTAAATAATATGATTTAAGCTGTATGTTACGGAGCATAAAATGATATATGGCTATTAAAATGTGACACCTACATATGCTTGACATTTCTGTTAAGTTAAACAACGTTTCAAATCAACGAATTTTTTTTCGAAGAATCAATTTCTGTGATTTGAATTTTGAGACTGCTACTAAAGGATATAACTGTTATATAAACTGAACGATCAAACTCTAGGTCTTTTAAGGAAACTTATTTAAATGGGCGATGTGTCTTTATGAAATTTAGTATAAATTATTATCCTAGGCATCGCTTCAATCTCCGAGTAAATTGTTCAGATCAGACTACCTCTGAATATAGCTTTCATACAAACCCAACGAACAGAAGCCAGGCATTGTATGGAAAACTTCTTTATTGGAGAAGATACTTATCTTCCCGAAATTCGACATGAATTACTATCTCAAAATACGGTACAATATACGTATAAAATATTCCCATCGGACCACTATAGCATACATCTGCCTTACAAACTGACCGATCAAAATCAAGATAAAGATCATTTTACTCTCATTAATGCCATAAGAATTGCACTTTTAGAGGGTATTAAAGCTTAAATAAAACAAGAGTTAATTTTTTTGTTGTTGTGTTGTTGTTTGCATTTCCTTTGTGCTTAACCTTCTCCCCGTATTTAAATTTCGTCATTCTGTGCCCACGCGCTCGTAATAAAAATAAGACCCAAATATTATATTTATAATCCCATTATTTATGACAATCAGATTTGTGGGGATATATGTAAGACTTTAGAAGAAACTACATATTTAATTGAAAAATTCGAAAATTATGTCAAAGTAAAATCATAAAAACTCGTTTAAATTCCAATTATTAGGCAAGCTTAATTTTTATTCATAAATTACTAATACAATTTTATACAAAATTACATTGTACGAAATTAAGTCAAAATTTATGATTTTTATTGATATTCCGCGCAACAAAAATTTAATTCAAATTAGTAAACTATTAAAACTACTAACAAAAACCGGCAGAAATGCTAATTCAGAAAACAAATTCGAACGGAAGCAAATTTTTCATTGTCAAATTTATTTACAACAACTTCTGCATTGTAAATATACATACATATGTATGATTACCCTATGCTTATGTAAATACATAATATATAGTAAATGAAGACACACATACAAATTGGCTTAGTTCCGCTAGAAATAGCACGAAAAACTTACAGAAACAAAGCAATCACGAAGAGCGAAGAAAAAGAGGGGAAATATATAAAAATTGAAAAAAAAAAAAAAAAAAAAAAAAAAAAAAAAAAAAAAGGAAAAAAAAAAAAAAAAAAAAAAAAAAAAAAAAAAACAGCTGTTCGACCGTTTGGCACTAAACAAATGTTTAACACAGAAAACAAAATCACGGCGAAGCAAAGAAAAATCTAAGCATTAAAATCTAAATAAATATTTAATGTGAATATTTTTGTGCATTGCTGTGTTTGTATATTTGTGTGTTGGTAGGTGTTTTTATGCGCACATTTCTATTTGGCCACGATTTATTTGTAACATACATACATATGTATGTATATACATACATTTGTACATATGAAAGCAAACTAGTCTAATGCGTTGTTTTTGCTGCGCTGGTAAACAATAAAGTGAAGAATAACAAACTGAAATTCTCGCAACCCGTCTTTACATTTGGCCAGCAATGTGAGTCAGTATGCCAAATGGTCACGCTCTGAACGCAGCATAAAATGTAAACATAAACATGTGTATATGTAGATACATATGCACTTCTGATAGGGCATATACTATATAATACGTATTTATAATACTCTACGTAATTAAATAAAAAATTAAAGAATTTTATATTTCTATAACTTCTGGTATACTAAAAGTATAATTTTTTTCGATAGATACCCTGAAACTATCGTAAGAAATTACGAAAAAATATCTGGCAAAGATTTGAGCTCTTAATAATAATATGAACAGGTGTAATAAGAAAAAACAAGAATACATGTTTTCATATTTTTCAACGATCTATAAAAAAGGTGTAGTATGATTATGTGCTAGTTCAACTCGTCCAAACATTTTTCGGCCACAACTCGAATTTTTTCGGCTCGCTGACCGCCGAAGTGCTTAGCTCTTCTGCTTCTGCCCGGATATCTCGGATAATATCAGCTAACAACTGATTTTTTTATAAAAGTTTTCTACGACTTACTATGTCACCCTGAATAAGATCCAGGCCATATTGGTCGACCATGAACTTCATCTTGGGATGAACTGCGGAGATTTTCTCCATGCGACTGATATACGCTTGTAATTTTATATATCTATGTAGTTTCTAATTATATGTATGTATTTTGACCAGTAGATATAAATGTACCGTTTGAAGTACCTCCTAAGGTCAGAATGCCAAAATATTTTCCAATTCTATTTCATCAATTTGTTTATATTTCGCTCCAAATTTTCGCGGACTCGTTGTTTGTGAACTATATTTTTTAATTTGCGATATAAAGCATAGATCAAAGATTCTTTTATATTTGATATTCTGTGAACTGTACTCTGGGGCATCGAATTATATTTTCTGTTCTGGCTCTATTGCTAATGGTTGCAGTGGGTTGTGTTAAACACTCAATGCCCTTGTCCTTTGAAAAGTATACTGGAATGTTACTTACATCTGCTTCAGCAATACTTCATCATCATCACTAGTAATGTACTATTCAGAAGATTCGCCCTATGGCAATGTTCTCATCGTCCGTCCATCGTAAACATCGCTATAAAAATCAATGTCCACGTCTTCCTGTATTTGGTTTCCTGTCAAACGACAAGTCTGCTCTAGCAGATAATATTCCATTGAAATCAAATAGAAATACTTATATACAACAACATAATCAAAATACCCACTGATGCTCGGTTTTGTTGCATTTTGGAAAATATCTACGATATTTGTGTTTTAACACAAAAATTAATTGATGAAAGTGGCACGAAACTTTCATTTGACGCTTTAGAAAGCTGATAATGACCTTATGTTGCCCACACGTTAGCTTTAATTGTACGAAATTTTTTGAACCTTTTCGAAGCAGTTTCTCTCAATGCAGGAATTCGTAAAAGGAAATACCAAAATATAAGAAAAAATAACACAAACAAGTCACGAGATGACTTTAATCTGTGGAAAGGTTAAGCAATTAGAGACCTCGCCAATAGTGTCATTCTGGAGAATATTTACATATATTAAGGTCTCAAACTTATCTGTTAGTTCTCCATATAGCTTTCTATTAAAAGGTCTACCAGTTTTCTGATCTGATCAGATAGACCAAAAGCGCCCATGGTTTTCGACAAAATTCAATTCTTTTTAAATTAATATTTTATTGAATTCTACGTTTTAAAATACAATAAGAAACTTTTCTTTAATTTTTTGCTAGAAACATGTCCTTTGAGATATTGAAGAAAGCGGTTTTTGTGAAGAATCTACAAACTCTTGAATTCCTAATAAGAGAACAGCGTGTTATAATACCAGTTGATTCAAGGTTTGCTGAATCGATAACTTTCTTTGCAGGAAAATTAGTTTACAACAATTCCACAAAGTATTTAAAATTAAATTAACTCCATTTGTCAACAGGGTTTTTCCACCAGTAATCAATCTCAACTATTCTGGTTGTTTTTTCTGCAGGCTTTATCAGCATATGCACTCATGTCTCACTATATTTCCATTTGTATTATTTATCGGTCGCAAGAATGTACATCTTGTTCGTTATAAATATGCCACATTTTGTATGTCTTCAATCATGCGCAAAAATTGTTTATGACTGCATTTATTTATTAAATACGTTTTTTTTTTTTTTTTTTTTTTTTTTTGTGGTCACTCACCCTCCGTACGAATGTTTATACGAATTTATTTACAAATGTATCAGCATATGTTTACATATTGCTCATGAAGCGATTAGATATTTTATCAAATATGTAGCAGATCTACTGACAGTTGCAGCAACAAAGAGCATGAAAATCAAATAAATGAATAACATTAATAGATTTGAATGTTTGAAAACCTGAATGGAGAAGATTTGAACAGATTAGAAAAAGAGCATTGGCGCAAAAATGCGAATCAGTGTATGTATAGATAAGTTCAAGGTTATGTTTTGCGAATATAAATATGAGACAGTGCACATAATAGAGTAGAAAATACTTTTATTTTCAACAGAAAATTTAACAAATTTTACACTATCTGGTACATATATTATAATAGCTGCCTGCTATCCGCCAAGCGTTACTCTCAAGCTAATCTAATGAGAAAGTTAAAATTATTTAGGGCTATCGACATGAATTTTTTCATAGCTTATATTCATTAAATTATATTAATAATCTTAAAATCTTAAAATCCTTTTGTGTACGCTCCTGAATAAAATTTTCGATCTACTAAGAGATTAAGGCATTCTTTCACTAAGCTTGATGAATCCTTAAGAGATTTTAAAACCGCTTGGTTATCTGTATAAATATTTATATTTCTTGAAGCGAGCACACATTTTGTCAGTACAGGAATATTTTCTTTAATTGATATGATTTCAGCTTGGATACTGCAGTAGTCTGGTAATTGGAAGACGATTCTGGTACTCAATTTAGGTTGGAACCATTCATATACCATAGCTACTTATCGGTGTGTCCCTATTCATCTGACTCCTTCAGGTTTTGTTTAAATTTGTTTTATATGATTTCGATGAAAGGAGAAAAGTCTCTGGCTTTGAAGAGCATAATAAAAAAAATTATCGAAAATCAAATGACCGTATTCATGCTATTTATTTCTCGACGAATGTCCAAACCAGAAGAGATGTTTTTCAAAATTCATAAATCCCTCTAGTTGATTGGACGCTTTAAGTACAAAAATATAATATATTTCTCGATAAATCTAAGCTAACCAAGTAAGCAATAATAATTGTAATGAGGTTCAAAATAAAAAAAATGTTTACTCGCCAGTAAAATAGAGTTTCAGAGAGGCAAATTGAATCGGGGATGTATCAGTGTGTTGTCAGTGTTGTTTTTTGTATTGTACTTCTCGACAAAAACTGGCTGTTCTACTGGCAAATCTTAGGATAATTTTTTATAGCTGATACTTGATAATTAACTAAATACCTTAGGGATTTAACTTAGAAAAAAAAAAAAAAAAACCTGAAAAAGAAAACCCTACCAAAAAACTCTTTTTCGATTGGCGACCTCTGAAACCGTTATCGCCTGGTAAAAATCATCAATTAACTGTATACTTTCAAATTTTGAAGCATTTTTAAATCATAAGTGGAAACCTGTTTACTATAGACCCAACTGGGAGGAATTTATACATTATTCATAATTTACAATTAAAATTACTCAGAAACCAGACCTGCCTATTCAAATTATGATGATTACATTAACTAATTGCTATTAACCAGATGGGCAGCTGTATTTAGTAACATAATGAGGTTATACGTATACCAAGTACTAATAGTTATAGCTGGAAGTCTCCGAGAAACTATTTTTATTCCAAATAGAAGTTTCTACTAGCATAAAAATTAAATTGTATTGAGTACTTTGGACTTTTGAAGACTATAGAATCGTATCTCAGTTATACAAATTTTGAATGGCTAGAAAGGAGCTGAGCTTTCTTAACGACGAACTAAAGAACTATAACCTTCCGTAGATTTTTGGACTATCTAAACTCATATTATCGAAATTAGGATAGTATAAAGGGTGATTAATTTCGAGATTTTACTTTTTTTTTTAATGAAAAAACACATAAACTACAAATTTAATGGGGAATATTTAATATCATTCGAATGAACATTATTTGTAATTTACATATTTTATGAAGATTATCTCTTTCTTGTTGGGTATGTATCATTGAACAAGATATGGGCTTCTTCGCTAAACAGAATTTGGCTCGAAAACGTCGGATCTTTTTGGAACTTTTTTGGAAGAGCGAATCGATTCACTTGGGAATGTCGAGCGGTTTCAGTTCTTGTAGAAGATTCATTTAGTACGCTCTCAACTTAAGATCTCGACGTGCCGAATTGACACACCACGATCTTCGTGCACGGTCTTCGTCTTCACGCTACTTGGATCACCCATTAATACCGATTTCCTCAAAATGAAGAAATACATATATAAGAATTATCCAAAGTGTGTAAATTTGAATGTCTGATATGCACGGATTAGGCAAAGATTACACTAAATATTATTAAATTTTGAGACTTTTGGCAGAGAGACATATTGAAAAGTTCTCACAAAATATTCAAGATGGTTATACATAAGTATTTACAAGTATCTACCCTTAAACAATAAGGATCTCATAAGAGAAAATACTAAAACTTTCCAAACAGACTGCATTCTCTCACAACTTCCATCGATTTTGGACTAAGAAAAATATCTTAGAAAAACAAGCGAATTAAACAACAACACTGCAGTCCGAATAACGGTCACATGGTGCAAAGTTGCTACACACACATACCCATGTAGTCACATGATTGCATTTAACAGCAGCAATAAAATGTAGCGAAAAAGCAAAAACAATGCGATAAGCAAACGTGCAACGGCAAAATCGAGGCCAAAAGGGCAGTCAACTGGCATAGCAAAGTAGCGCAATTTATCATCGGACATTTCCTCTTAATTTCTTAATATCCGCCACACAGCCGCGGTGGCATCACCAACCAACAACGAACGCGTGTAATTTGGTGGGCGGCGTGCGAAGGGCCGGGCAATGCCGCGCGGTTAAGCCATTAAACTGCTATGCTTGGAGAATGAAATCTGTGGCAAGTGGCATGTGAGTGCGGTGATCTGTGTGTGTGCAGAAGTGTAATTCTATGTGTGTATATATGCGTGTATGTGTGTGTATATGGGTCGATTTAGCGTAGCACATTGTTGCTGCTTCTGCTCTTTCCCTTTCTATATGCGCTTGAATTGAAATTAATTTTTTGCGTCACCTTCGACTGCTTGCCCCTGCTCTGGTTATACTATGTATGCGTGTGTGTATGTACGACAGGTGCTCTAATTTAGATTTTTACAAGTTTTAATACAAAAATTTCTCCCCAGTGAATTTAAACGCCTTTCCAATGTGATGATGGTGTGGCGCGCAGTTTGTTATACCCTAGACAGCATATATTAAGTTTGCCATGAAGTTTGTTAAAAACAGAAGAACCATAAGAAAAGGTCGGAAAGCCTATAATATATAGGTACTATATACATAAACGATCAGCATCGCTAGCTGAGTCGATTTAACCATGTCGGTCTGTCTGTATATATTATATATACGCGTGCTAATTCCTTAGATATTGAGATATGGATCTTGCAATTTTGCATACATAATTTGTTTGAGCAAGAAACGAGCCATTTGTCTGGAAGGACGATATCGGACCAGTATAGCTTCAGGCTGCTATACAAAAGTTCGGATTCTAGTCCTTATATGGAAAACTTTTTTATTTGCTGATATATTTGCACGAAATTCGACATGTATTATTTCTGAAGCCAACAGTAGCATATCCGAAGAAATTGCTCAGATACAATCACTATATCGCATAGCTGCCATACAAACTGACCGGTTCAACTTAACTTCTTGCATGGAAAATTTTTTTATTTGTCGAGATATTTTCACCAAGTTTTGCAAAAATTATTCCCCTAGGTAGCGCTACAATCTTCGAAGAATCGAAGAATTTGTGCAGATCGAGTCACTATAGCGTATAGCTGCCATACAAACTGTCTCATCAAAATCAAGTTCTTCTATGGAATCTTTTGTATTTGTGAAGGGTGTTATAGCTTCAGCGTTATCAGAAGTTAACGTTTTTTCTTGCTTCTTAAAACTTTTTTTCCGTCTTTTTTTGCCTTTACAAATTTTCTACATTTGGCTGAAACTTTCGCAGAAAATCTACTTTTAATATGCAACGCATTACAGCCGTTTGTACTTTTGGCCTACTTTGTCGAGTTTTTATTAAATTTTTGTAGACCTTTTTCATGTTTTTTTTAGTTTTTGCAGTTTTTTCCTACTTTTTTCAGTTCTTTTGCTTTTCTTTGTTTCCTTCTTTGTTTTTTGTTTTTTTTAGAAATTAGTTTTTTCCCAGTATGTAACAATTTTCTCACAAACGTTCCGCTCTGCTTCACAAAATTTGTAATTTTGTAATTTGTAACTTATTGGCTAAACCTTATCAAAACTTGCTAATTTTAAACTTTTTTTCTATCGAAACAGTGAGCAGAAAATCACATAGCAAACGGCAAAAGTTGCATGCCACACACAAAGAAATGTATTATCGATTTTCAACTTGGCTGAAAGCTAAATCTTTGTTAGCTATAAATTTTATGCAGCCGTGTCCTTGGTAGCATGGCATAAAGTAGAAAAGTTAAGTGCAGGCTTTTCATATGTATGTGTAAGTATATAAATGTATGTACAAATATATTTACATATACGTATACTATGTGGAGTTATGCATGCACTAGGCAGGTCCTAAAATTAATACCACATCACAATATCTGTATTGAACACTTCATTTACATATCGATTGGAGAAAGAACTTGCGCTTAAGCGCTCAATTTGTATGACAGCTACATGCTATGCTTTAGGTAATAATCTGTGTTTAAGCCTGTGAAGAAGTTTGGTCAAATAAAAGAGTTTTCCACACAAAAACTTGAGTTTGATGGGTTAGTTTGTATGGCAGCTATGCGATATAGTTATCAGATTTGAATTATTTGTTCGGTTATTCTACCCTTAGCATGAAAAATAATCCATGCCAAATTTCATGAAAATATCTCGTCAATTAAAAACGTTTTCGGTACAAGTCTTTTATTTTGGGCGTCCAGTTTGTATGGCTTTTTGGGAGCAAAAGGAGGTAGTCAGCATTTTAAATGGAAGTCTCAAAAATTGAGTAACTTTATACAGTAACACGAACGGTCAGATAGAGAGACATGGCTAAATCGAATCATCGTGTCATGCTGATTATTGTTAAGTATATATATTTTTATAGGGTCTCTATCATTTCCTTCTGCTTTTAAAAAACTTCATGACAAACTTTATTTAGCCTGTTCAGAGTATAAAGAGGGAAGTTAGAGCTATGCATAGATATATAAATTAAATTATATTAGGATATTCATAGAATTTTGTATTAAAAAAATCTTGTATTCTCTCTATTCTGCATTTTGACAGAAATTTGTCATTAGTGCCATTCACAGTAGTTCCATAAAAGGGCTCTAATTTGGCAGCATTCAGAAAGCGGTTATACCACTCCTCGTTACCTCATTTATAGATAAACTCATACTTCTTTTTATAGCACCAAACTGCCAAAACTGTTTGCTGCTTTCAGTATTGTTGCTCTGTTGTCAAAATTTTAAGCAGAGAAATGGCGACTCGGTGGCTTCTATTATATTAGCTGTTGAAAAGACAAGCTGTCAAAAGTCACAAATTCCTTGCCTAACGTTTCCTTAAAATTTTTTTTTTTTTAAATCGTGTCTTTGCATTTAGTAGTTGTATTTTCGCACCTTGGTTAAGGAAATGCAATGAAAAGAAGTATTTCTCCGTAGAAGAACTACCCTAATTAGCATTATCCTTCTAGATATGCACTCAATATATAAATGAGTACATGTATATAGTAATATTTACAACCGCATAATGTAACCTTAAACATATACATATACACACATATATTCACATAGGAAATTGAAAATTGTCCACATTCGTACACAAGTAAATGTATAGTATGTATGGATTGTTTGCACATACATATATACATATGTATAAGAGACATGTACAAACATTACTGAGCCTATAATGTTTAGCCTAGGATATTGCATTGAAAAGCTTCGCTTTGGCAACGAACTCAATTCACAAACTGAATTTATTAGTTGTATTTGGCTGGTAGCCTGTTTGCTCTTGATTATGTAATCATGCTGTCCTAGTTGCCTTGCACATTGAAATTGAGCTTTGAACTATAGCAAAGCTGGTAATTTTTATTTGTATATGTGTGCACAACGAATCCACAAATGGCTTTTATGCACGCATTAGCGTGAAGCCTTTGCTAAAAGTTCGAAGGAGGAAGAGTTGAAAGCAATATGGCGTGTCTTGAAAAAAAAAAAAGAAGAGGTTTAGCTAACATGGTTGAAGAAAGGGAGACGGGGGGAGCATGTACATACATATGTTTATACTTTTATATGGAAAGTTCTCTAAGAGCCATTCACCATGTATCCTCTGGGTAGCCAAAAACAATCCGTTTGAAAGCGATCTAAAGTGAGGGCGAAACATCACTGGAAGTTGTTGTGCGCTAGGTTAGGTCCCGCCAATGAAAGGAAGAAGATGTATAGAGGTTCAAATATGTATAAGAAACATAGTTATATATTGACAATATCATCTATTTGGTCGTAGATCAACTATAATAATGTGAAAATTGGAAAGAAAAAACTTTCTTATTACCACTTGATTCCTTAACAAGCGCTCACTGCAGTTGATTTTAGAAAAAATATCAGGTAGACTAACATATTATACAAGTACAGGGTGGCTGATGAATTTTGTTACATTAAGAAACTCAAATAATATTTTTTTTTCAGTGTACGGAATTCATTTTTCTTTTATTCATGTTAAAGCTCATTCAATTTTATTAAATATAGCTTAGTTAGTTTAAAAAATAATGGAATTTAAATGCCCCCCTGCTCGTTGATGCAAATGCGGCATCTTACCAAAAAGTTGTTCATTACTGCTTGGAGAGTTGAGACAGGAATAGCCGCAATTGTTTCTCGTATGGATAGACTTAGTTCATTTAAATTTGTTGGTTTTGCTTTGTAGACTTCCTGTTTGCAATAACCCCACAAGAAAAAGTCAGGTGTAGTAAGGTCAGGTGACCTGGGTGGCCAACGGAATGTGGAGTTTCTGGATATCAGCTTATTGGGAAATTTTCGTCGCAATTCTGTCATAACAGGTTGGGCTGTGTGAGGAGCTGCACCATCTTGCTGAAACCACACAGAGTTGAAAGAAATTCTCATTCGGCGTAAYTBTRRATAGAAAAACTCTCTCAACATGCTCAAGTAACGGTCTCCAGTAACCGTAACGGTGTGACCGTTTTCGAAGAAGTAGGGCCCGACAATGCAGCGTGATGAAACTGCACACCACGCTGTGATACGAAATGGATGCAATTCCGTCTCATGGAGTATCTGTGGGTTGGAAGCACTCCATATTCGACAATTTTGTTT